>NC_061468.1:2424242-2727272 GCF_022581195.2 Helicoverpa zea
GCAATATTTTTGCGAATCCTCTGCGTCACAGTTTTCGGTGCAAACAACCATATCTCCATATATTTTTATATTTAGTCACTGATATGATAAGATCTATTTTGAGTGTGCTTTAATAAACATCTGCCTAGCCTTTCCCAACTACATATGTTGGGGTCGGCTTCCAGTCTAACTGGATGCAACTGAGTAGGTACCAGTGTTTTACATGAAGCGACTGCATATCTGACCTCCTCAACCCAGTTACCCTGGCAACCCGATACCTTTTGGTAAAACTGGCTGTCTTTCTGGCTTCTAACTGTTACTGTTACAGCCTCCGGCCAGTTATCGTCCCACTGCTGGGCACAGGCCGCCTGTCATACGGAGAAAGATTGATCATTAATCTTTAGGCTTCTAACTACTGTGCTATAATAACATGTATATTTATCATTAATGAAGTATGTTTATTGTTACAGGTAAGTCGGGAATTGCCGATGAGATCACAAGCTAGTCATCTTCCTGTTACTAAAACTGTTCGTTTACGGGTAAGATTATTACTATTTAAGACCGTTTGTTTGTGAAAGTGTAACGAAGAAAAATATATATTTTTTAATATTACACATTCTGAAGTATATTCTTAGAGAAAATGCAAATAGATTGGAAAATCAAGTTTCATAAGTTAGTTCTTATCGATCGGATTTCTATTTTGAATTCAGACCAATGAATACTGCAAAGATATACCCAAGTTGCCAGACTTACTGAAGTATTGGAAAAAAAAATATATTAATTTACATATTTCTTTTGAATTCTATGTACCGACTTATTACAAAGACTATTTATTTGAGAAGATTTTAAACTCAAAAGAAGAAAAACTCAAATCATTGGTTTTAATGAAACTCAGTTTCTATAGCCAGAGAACTATTCTGGAGGAATATAATTACTTACATCGTATTCAATAACTATTACATAATTAGTTTTTGAGTGAAAAGTTATTTGAGGTTTTGACATATTGCTGATAGAAATATCTAGCGTGTAATTTTACCACCACGAATAGAATAATCGCAATACAAAGTCAATAAAAGTCGAAACGTTCAACAACGATATACGTATGAAACTGATAAACTGGTCAATTTAATTCTATTAAAATTTAGAAAACAAAACTTTGAATAAAATGAGGTTGTGAATAGAAGCCTAATAAACAACATTATAATACTAGATACTACGCGTATAATAAATAGCCAGCCCACAAAGTTCATTGTCTCCAAAGTAAATAATGTGAACGTTGCCATTGCCAGCGCAAAAAATCTAAGGTTATTTACGCAACTGGCAATACTTTTTATCGATAGCTGAATGTTCGCACGTTTGCAAGCTTATTTAGACAAACAATGATAACTTTTTAAAGAAAAAGAAGATTTTTCATCATTCGTACTTATTTGCCGTTAGTTTTCATAAAAATACTATCGAACCAACGTTCTATCTTGGTCCTAAAATGTAGTTAGTTCTTAAAATATTCATAATACTGATACCTACTAAATTCAAAAGCACCAACATTAAGTACTAGGGTTGACACGCGTGCCAGTTATTTTACAGCTTGCCCATACAAATTAACAACATTCCCTTTCCACAATTTGTCTTCGATTGCATGCCGTTTGACAGCTGCCACAGTTAACCGGCCTATCCCTTTTTCCAGGAACTAATGACGTAATAAGATAGTATCGTCGGAATAATTAGCTATTACGATACAACGGCGATTGCTATCCGTTCCTGAGACGTCGCGCGTCGCCCTGGAATCGCCACATCTGGCCCGCATTTGTATGGCCAGTCCTTTTTTTATCTCCCCCTTTTTCTTGACCGTGCAGGGCCGTACTTTAATTTGTTAAGAAAAAGTAAAACTGATTAAGTCCTTCTTAGTGCGCAATTTGGTCCATTGACATTAGGTTTGGACGACAATTTAATTTAAGCATCGGATTTTTCTTATCTTATTGTTGTGTAGGTCATGATTGTAAAAGAAATTATCAGACAGATAGCGATATAGACTCATTGAACAAACTCTCCTCATATTTAAACCATTCTAGATATTCTATACATCTGGAACTTTCTGTTCGAATTTTATTACTTACAAAATTTTCTGACGTGACAAGTGATTGCACGATTTATGTGAAAATCGAAGCGAGATTTAGAAACGCCCTCGTTCCTATGATCGTAACCATGAAGTCACAAAAAACGGGCCTTGGAATTCAACACTAAAAAGACCATTACAAAAAGAATGAAAGCTGAAGTTTGAAATACAGTTAGCCAAGAAATAAAACGTCTTGACCTCTAAACGCACTATTCAGTACATTTCATAAGTAGCCATGTTAGGTAATAAGTTCTAATGACTTAACTGTATACAATGCGTGACAAGTACGCTGAATTATTTCGCCACGAGTCATTAACGAGTGCAAAAGTCTTTCCGCCCTTGCCCCTAGCTACAGCCCTTGACCGGCCGTTGCATTGTAAAAAGCATTTGCAAGTAATAAATTTTGTACGTCCGGGAAATTATTTAGCATGCGGCGAGTGTGGCTGCCCCGTTTTGCCGCTAAACCACCATTTAATGGAAACGAGAGTGTCACCGGCGGAAAAAACGTCAGCTGTCATGCGGGCACCCCGCCATCTTTGTAACGTCTTGAAGCGAAACAAAAACAAATGATTGTCTCGTCAACCTTTGCCACAAGATTACATGATTATGCCCAAGTTATTAAGAAGTCGTTAAGGTCCAAATTATAACTAGCAGTTAAAACTAATCATAAATAACATTAGTTTATTTATTTTATTGCGTAGTTTTATTTTATGTTCTCGTAAATCCGTTTGGAATTGGACATAAGTGCAGTTTTAACATAAATGAAGACTGTTATTGTATTTTAACAGTTTCTTAACAAATATATGGTGTTTAGGGCATACATGTCTGCTTACATTTTAAAGCCACACAGGTTTAACAAGTTTGCTTGGAACTCGGCATTCAAGTAAAGACAATATACCTAGTCAATATCCGAAAGCGAACATGGCGCCCGTGAAGATGCGTTCAAACGGCGCATCGGAACAAAGGGCACGTTCGGAATACGTGTTAAGTGCTAATAGATTTCCGGCACCTGTAAGACAGGTGTGTTAGCAATTGCGATTCGGAACGCACCCGACACGCCTACACGCGATATTGGATTTACTGTGCGTAGGACGCTTTTTATGTGTTTAGGGGTAAAGAGTAGAGATTTTAAAGGCAATTTCAGCTAATGTTGTCTCTGAAGTTACTTTTAGTAAGTTCACTGAGTAAAGATATTTTAAAATTGAGAGCAAAAGGACGTTATTATTTACCAAGAGCAAAAAGTCGACAGCGGAAACCTTCAACATGACCCGAACAAGAACATAAACATTGAAATCATAGTTTTTAGGGAAAAATACAATAATAACCGTGACGATAATGATCATGTTTTTACAACCAGTGAAATATGATTCAAACCAGAACCTTAACTCCGAGGCAACTTTCAAACAACGATAAGACATCGAAAACGATCGCGCAGTTTTCGAGACTTTACCACCCAAACGAACTTTCACTGTATAATAATCTTATAGGTTAATTATCAACCTGTAATACCAGTTTCGGTTATTTAAATTTAAGTAAAACTAATTAAAGGAAAATAACATAAAGTCACGAAAGTTCGTAGTGCAAACTAGACCGCAATTACCAGATTCCTATTTACGAAAAACGTACTATGTAACTTCCGTACTGTAACTTTAGACATTAAGTAATAGAGTTATGTAAAAAATCTACCATTCGTAAGCAAAATCGGGAAAAAACCTGCAATTATTGCAAACCCCTTGCTAATTGAAAACGACTCATCATTTCGTAGGTCTTCCTTAATCAATTTGGAATCGACATCATTTGTCTGTTTCTCCCTCGTTTTCTACCATCCGTCATTTCATTATTTACTGCTCCTTTATTTATATGTTCTCCAAAATATCCTTCCATTACATCCTCAAACTTTTTCTTTCTGATCTCAACTTAACATATCCCCTTACCAAAGCTACCTTCTTGATCAATTACAGTTACTCTAAAGAAATTCCTTCAATTTTCTACACTCCATTTTTTCTGTCTACATGATCGATACTCAAGCTTATACCATCGATCAACCATAGGACACTTGGTTTACCATTTTTAACACCTTTGGGAATAGCACCATCTACCTAAGTAGTGCCTACAAGCCATAAGCCATGATAACTTGTTCTAACAACATGCTTGCATGCAAATCTGGATGGAGGTGGAACTAGATTGGCGGCTGATATTTCCACGAATACTTACACTGTAGATGGGTATGCTACTAGAGTTAGTAAAGTCGTGTTCTGTGCTGATATGAATATTAGGAATGTCTTGGGAGTATGAAAGTGTTTCCAAAATTCTTAGGTCATTTTTCATTTCTCTACATGGCTTCTTGGAACTTTCAACAATATTGCCTTTAAGTTATGACTGAAATAACTACATATCGAAAATGGAATTAGGTAGGTACGTATCCGTTATTTACGTCGGCTTCAGTCCTCAGTGTTCATTCATAAATTCTTTCCTTTAACACACAAAAATTCGTTAAGTGAAATTCTACTAAACCTTGAAAGTAACGTATTTTACCAACTGATCCGACATTGATTACACATTGCAACAACGAAGTCGCAACAAGTTTTGACAACTGACCCTACACTTGCTAAACAGTTTTTTTTCGTAACCATCAAGCTTATTGTATAGGGATAGGGATCAAAATCGCTTGGCAGCTTGGTAGAGTAGGCTGAAAATATATTTTTGTAGGGTTGTACCCCTCCCTGAGGGTCGGTCCCGATGTCGCAGATGTTTAAGCGTTTACAAACACTTGTTACTTACAATACAACATACACCAACAGCCAACTATAGCCAATGAGTTGGACAAACTTTTGAGCAAATGTTGAAATGGAACATTTATTTTACTACATATGTAGGTTTTAGTTATTGGTGAACCTACATATTTTGAGCGATTTTACTATACTTAGAAAGCCTTACTACTTTATTGTGCGCCAGCTAAGTCTCTCGATGTTGGAACTCTTCAATCACCAACATAGCAGACCTAATTTACGCTTAATCTGTCACTAACGGTTCTGGCGCAAGTGTCTTTTACCCGATTGCCAATAAGGGTAATTAAAATTTGTATGCATGTACATAATCTATTTTTGCCACCTGTCAAACATTGGCCCAACAATACCCCAATCGATATCCTGATAACAGTCGGCAATACAGGTCTAATTATCTCTTATCAACTCATTCGACCTTGTCATTGTCGCCCAGCGTTGTAATTGAATGCATTATCGCCATGTCAATTGGCTTAACTTGCTAGTAATTTGACTGGCTACGTGATAAGGATAGCTCTAATAGGTGCATGCTGCATAGAGTCCTAATTCTGTTTCAAAGTGTTTTAAAGATTTTCCACGGCACACAAAGTTCTCCAGAAAGAACATAGATGTGTTCTGGTACAACCATAGCGGGATAGGACAAGTGATGATTTCCCATTATTTTTTTGTTTAAGATTGGATTTTAGAATTGAGACTTTTGGTTCCTAATGAGCTGAGATCTCTGATGAGCAGCTTGAAAAATAGATTTGCTACAGTCCCTACTGGATAACTGGGTGTATTCCCCTTAAGCTTGGTTCGTGGCTAATAAACACACAGTTTCAAAAATACATATATTGCAGCTCTATCGACTCTAAGAAGGCCCGTTAGGTAGGTAACCTCATTGATGCGGTGATTAAAACCTCTTTTCTTTGCGAGAGCAGTTTGGCGTTGTCTAGTACATTTAAGGGTAACCTGTCCTAGAGAGCCTTCCAAGGTTTGATAGAGCTGCAACAAAATTTGAAAAATATGTGTAAGCTACGTAAGAACCTTAGCATCTTTGGATATCTCTCATAAAAAAACAATGTATTTATCATCGCATTCTTTTAAAGAACCATGTTGTGAATACGTAATTGTGTTATTATTTTATCACAAAATCATGTGACACAAAGTATCAGGTTTTATTATAATCAACAAACAAAACGTGTATTAATAGAATCTGGTTATGTATAAAGATAAAAATACCTATGACGTCAACTTCCAAAATATCTTCTTTATCTGTTTGATCCATAACTGTTGATTAACCTGTATTTTGCTGTTTTAGATTTCCTTATATAAAAAAAATATTGTTAAAATAAGAAAACCATAATGATGTTTGTAACAAAGTTTTAAGTATTCTGTGAAATAAGTTCACAACAGTCATAGGCAAAATATCGAAACGAAAGCAGCTTTTATTTAAAAAAAAAATTGGCTGGTGTGCGATGTCTCTAAAATGTCAAGTAACGTCGCTTGATTCTGCGCAATTCTGCGGGCCTAGCATGACCGCCATAGAAACAGCTTTTGTCTACCGGAGAATCGACAAAATGACAGATTGAAGAAAGATTTCTATCGATCCGAGCATGGCGATGTTTGACATCGAGAAGAGAAATGTTTCTTTTCTTCATCGACATGTGTCTATCGCGTCGAGCATGACGACTATATTTTATCTACTTTTGACATTTGGGAGTAGATATAACGGTTTAGTCTAAGAATGACTGATTCGCGAAATGACTACATGGTCTATAATTGACCAATTCTTGAAATGACTGATTCTACAAATGACTGATTCTATAAAAGACCGATTCTATAAATGACCGATTCTTCAAATGACTGATTTTTCAATTCTATGAATGTGTGTGAATATCGTAAATAAAATGCTATGTAAGGGTTTGCAAATCATATATTTCAACAAGTTTAAAAAATAACTTGTGTAATGCCACGCCGTAATGTCAAGTATACACTTATTCGTTTTCTTTAAAAAAAATCAACAGTTATCAAAAAGTCCAATCAAGTAAAAAATGATTCATATTCAACTACATATTCCTATGTGATTTATTTCTTATTTTATATAATTATTGATTCTTTGATAATTTATTTTATGACTTTTTGATAACTGCATTTGTTTTTTTCTTGCAAATTATAAGCACATTTTTGACTTTTTGATAACTGTTGATTTTTTGAAAAGAAACCGAATAAATGTTTACTTTTGCGCTACAAGTTATATTTTTTAAACTAGTTGAAATATATGATTTGCAAACCCTTACATAGCATTTTATTTACGATATTCACACACATTCATAGAATTGAAAAATCAGTCATTTGAAGAATCGGTCATTTATAGAATCGGTCTTTTATAGAATCAGTCATTTGTAGAATCAGTCATTTCAAGAATTGGTCAATTATAGACCATGTAGTCATTTCGCGAATCAGTCATTCTTAGACTAAACCGATATAACTTTCTATATGAAATGTCAAATACTCTACATCTCATCGGACCTAGACAAGAGTAGACAAGAATATTATTATAATTTTAAGTTCTCAAATAGCATTTACAAAGTATTTCGGGGTCCTACCGTCGTCATGTGGTCAGTATTTATGCTGAGAAGAATCAGTGTAAAGCTCAAAGAACGAGCTATACGAGTGTTAAGCCTCTCGACATCGAAAACGTAAATGTGCAGAGATGGTGCAGTATTTGTGCCAGGAATCTGTCTCCTATATCTCAGGGTCTGCCTGTTCTTGTCAATGTAAGTACCTACAGTCTATTTTATTTTGTTGTGCTTTCCAATTGTTATCAACCAAAAATATGACAAAGTTTTCGTCCTTATAGATAAGGTTTAAATATAGAAAAATCTATTCACTTCATTTATTATTGTTTCTAAGATTATTTTGTCTATTATGTAGGTATTGCCCTTCATTGCAAGAAAATGATTAAACAGAAGAAAAATATTTAACAAAGTCTAATTGTTGCAGGTTCTTTGCTCGGGTCCTGCTTAGGTCATTAACAACATTACTAACCACTGTTAGCAAATTTTTTAAACAATTTGTTTTTGCAATGAATACAAGGTTAGTATACCTAATATTAGATATGACCTCTATTTCAGATTGTAGATACTGAGTGCAAAATACTGAACATAAATGCCAATTATCGTGACAGAGTTCATAAACAATCAATTTTCAATAGTTCTCTCATGACGGGTTGACGTTCTCCCCAGCCGCCTCCAAGTGCGTGGTACAGTTCGAGCCTGTAACACCGGCGTCACCCGGGACCTTAGGTCGCAGGGAAGACTTCGGTCTCGCCCTCCTGCCTATGCTAAGAGCTGCTTCTCCCCCATCCCACCCCTTCAAAGTCCTGTCGTGTGCACAGCGCACATACCCATCCCTCGCACATACAGTCACTTCCAACCCCAGTCAAACTCCTAACCCTTTCCCAGTTTTTCCCCCAACCCCTCCACAATCCAACTCCACTCCTTACCGTGATCCTTGTGACTAAGTGGTTGCGGGCCCGTCCATCACTTATTCTCTGATGATGGCGGGTAGGAGTAAACAGTCACCTGCGCTAGGACCTGCGCAGTCGAGCGCCGTAAGTGGGGATGAAGGAATCCTGGGGGGTTGAGCCAAGCGGCGCTGGCGGTAATGCGTCCGTGCGGCAACACGCCCCCTTTGGTCTGGATTTCACGCGAAACGGTTGCCCTACCTTAGAGCCATGGGTTAGGGAAATGGCCAATCGTGTCCCGTCAGAGGGCCACAGGCGAGGGACGTGGGGTCCGCGAAAGCCGTCCTTGGGCGGCCGTAGCGGTGGTGAAGGTCATGCTGACGGTGCAAGTGAAGGTTGGAAGTCGGGACTTTCTGCTCCAGACTCCAGCCTGATCGAGTGCCCGATGTCGCACTGTAAGCCAGCCTCGCGTTCCTATATCTACCGGGTAGTCCTAGCGTGCCTACCTTCAGTAGGGCGCTCCCAGTTGCGGGCTCCATGGAGGGTGGGAGCTCGGTAGATGAAACTAAAATAATCAAAAATATGGATAACACTAAAATAAATTTTACCGGCGTAAGGGTGGAGTCAGCGATAGCCGACGACACTCCTACGACCTGCGCGAACACCGCGCATTCTGCCCCCGTGGGCAAATGCGACAAAGGTCCAGGCATGGCGAGAACCGTGCCGAAGACCAAACGTCAAAGCAGGAGGAAGGGACCAGGTAAAGCTGGTACCGACTCCACAAACAGGGCGAGGGTTATAGGTACGGGTAAAACCAGTACCGACCCAAGCACCCCCGTGACGGTTCCGTCGGCGGCTCACCCCCTCGGCGGTCCTCACATAACACAGCACACCGAGCAAATTGCTCCACATGCCGGCACCTCCGGGCCATCTGCCTCCGTCAACGCGGATACGGTAACCCGGACTGAGGACTACTTCTCCTCCGCATGGCAGGTGCAAAAACGCAAGGGCAAGGGGAAACAAACTCCACAACCCCAACGCCCTAACCAAAACCAACATGGCGTGAGCTCCAAGAAGAGGAAGATCAACCCACGCCAGCGCAGGCGAGCGCGCATGAACGCGAACGCCGCGCCCGACACACCAGCTCTACCCGCTGCCCCAACCTCCGGCCAGCCATGCTTCTGTGCCGGTGGGCGTACACAGGCCCAGGCAGGCGAAAGCCGACCTGGACCGAGTGGTCGTCCGCCGGGCGCGGGGGCCGGCAGGCCGGTGAAGGAAGGGGACGAAACAATAAGCCCTGCAGGTGAGGTACAGACAGCTGCCAAACGCGCTCTGAACGAGACACTTTCGCCCCGTGGGAAGCGCAAACGACAGTGCCTGGACCCGTCCAAGCGGGCCACTCCTCGGGTAAGCTACGCTCAAGCAACCAAGGAGTCCCTGTGCATCGCAGTTACATGCGGCCACACCGGGATCCTAACAAAGGACGTAGCGGACACGATACTGACGGGGATACAGAAGACCATCCTAAAGGAGGCATGGTCCCCGAACAACAAACAACCGGGGCCAGCTTTTAATGGTAAGCCGGTTTACACAGAAGGCGTCCTGAAGCTGTGGTGCTCCAACGACCACACTTTGACATGGCTTCAAAAAACCATCGCCGACTTGGCCCTTTCAACCGGCCACCAGCTGATCATCAAGAGCCAGTCGGAAATTACACGAAGGATCAGGTGTGGCATCCTGATCCCTAATGAACAGGGGGCCATCACCGACTCGCGAGACATCGGGCGGATTCTGGCATACCAGAACCCGCAGATCGCGGTCGACAGGTGGGTGCTCCAAAGACAGGAGAAGCAGCAAGGCGCCAGCTTTGTGGTGGTGGGAATCCCGGAGGAACAAATCGCGACCCTGATGAAGTCCGGGCGCCGCCTCGCCTTCGGGCTGGGTGCGGTGTACGTGAAATTCCAGGGTCACAACGGCAAGTTTGCCGATACTCCGCCGGGATGGGACCCCGCCACTTTCACCATCCAGAAACAGCCTGGCACAAGTACCACGACCAGCGAGGGCGCTGGCCCCACCGAGGGCCCTGCGGTGCCCGTACCCGCAACCGTCCCCTCACAGGACGACGACCCGGAAGAAGCCCTTCTGACGGGTTCAGACCTGGAGGGGGACGAAGTCGAGTCCGGGGACCTGCTGGCCGGGCTACAGCTTGGAGGAGACGAGGAGGGCGCAATCTGCGATGGCGTCCCCTTCTTCGTCGACAATTAAAATCCTCCAAGCAAACCTCCACCACAGCCAAACCGCGACGGCTCAGCTGCGCAAATGGTTGGAGGTTCAACACACGGCCATTGCCCTAATCCAGGAGCCGTGGGTCAGGGCCGGCCAAATCAGAGGACTCTCCAATCTTGGAGGTAAGATTCACGTAGACATACATCACGACCATCCCAGGGCGTGCATCTATACAACAAAAAACATAAAAACACAGTTTTTATCAGATTTCTGTTGCAGAGACCAATCTGCCATCTCAATACAGCAACCTGCTTTAAACATGGAGATCACCCTCGCCTCGGTATACATGCCCGAAGCAGAGGAGCCTCCTCCCTACGACCTCGCCCGCCTGGTGAATCACTGCGAGAGAGAAGGGAAGGAAGTGATTATCGGTACTGACTCCAACGCACACCACCCTTTGTGGGGAATGGATACACACAACGATAGGGGTAAGACCTTATTTGATTACTTATTCACAACCAACCTATCACTAATAAACACTGGATCAGAACCAACTTTCGTCACTAGACGAAGTCAAACAATTATAGACCTGACTCTCGCATCAGAGAGCGTAGCGGAGCTAATCACAGGATGGCATGTCTCTAAGGAGGCATCTTGCTCAGACCACAGATGGATCCGCTTTGACCTACAGGTCTGTATACAAGAAACACCACCGAAACGGAACCCACGCAATACGGACCGCGCGACGTACACCCGTACGCTCAGCACCAAACTTGCGCAACTCGGGGACCCTACAAATTACGTGGACACAGAACAAATTGACGAACAGGTAAGCTACCTCACACAGTCAATGATAGACAGCTATCAAACAGCCTGCCCCGAAACTGCATACCAGAAAACACCAGGGAAACAACCATGGTGGGGTGCGGAACTAGAACGCAGGCGTAAACAAGTGAGAAAAACTCTAAACAGAGCAATGAATACATGTGCCGACGAGGATTGGGACGACTATAAGGCGGCCAAATCAAGGTACAAGAAATGCATCAGATTCCGAAGTACCAGGGGATGGCGCAAGTTCTGTGGTAACATCGAGTCCTGTCAACAAGCAAACAGGGTAAGGAAAATCCTAGCACAACAAAACACACCTGGTCTGGGCACTCTCCGAAAACCAGACAACACACATACCACATCGCCGGAAGAAACGAAGCGCGTCCTAATTGAGACCCACTTCCCAGGATGCGTTTTCACGCAAAATGTAGAATGGCATGAGGTAACACAAACACCAACTGAAGAAGATTGGTCATACGCACAAAAAATCGTCACAATGGAAAAACTCCATTGGGCAATTCAAAGCTTCCACCCATACAAAGCAGCAGGTCCGGACGGAATCTTCCCAGCGCTCCTGCAATGGGGAGGACCATACATCTCATATAGACTATTAAGACTAATGAGAGCATGCCTGGCTTTTCGATATGTCCCCAAAAAATGGAGGGAGGTCAAAGTAGTCTTTATCCCAAAGCCAGGTAAAGGAGACTACACAAGCGCAAAATCTTACAGACCAATCAGCCTGACATCCTTTGCTCTAAAAACCCTGGAAAGGTTATGTGAGCGAGAGCTGAGGGACGGTGCGCTAAGAAACAACCCCCTGCATCCGAATCAGCACGCATATAGCTCGGGGAAATCAACAGAATCAGCGCTTCATCTGGTAGTAAGCCGGATAGAGGAGGCAATAGAACAAAAAGGCATCTGCCTTGGCACCTTTATAGACATTGAGGGAGCCTTTGATAAAACAAACTTCGTTAGCATAACAACGAGTTTACTCAGACACAGAGTTAACCCGATGCTAACTGATTGGATCACAAACATGCTCAGCAAACGCGTGGTACGCTTTGAAGATGATGACAAATCAGCACTAATAGCCAGAGGATGTCCACAGGGAGGGGTACTGTCCCCGCTCCTGTGGAATCTAGTGATTAATGATCTCATCACAAAACTAAACGCAAACCACGACTACACAATAGGTTATGCGGATGACCTTGCCATCCTCATCTCAGGCAAGGTAACTGACACTATCTGCAACCTTACTCAACAGGCCCTACGAATCGTAGAACAGTGGTGCAGGGAATTTGACCTTTCAGTAAACCCCACCAAGACTGAGTTAGTCATGTTCACAAACAAACGAACGTTGGGACCGTACAAACTACCTAAACTCTTCAATACAGAACTCAAACTATCCAACGAAGTCAAATACCTTGGCGTCACTCTGGACAGTAAGCTGAAATGGAGTAATCATATAGACAATAAAGTAAACAGAGCCAGCATTACCTTTTGGCAATGTAAGAAAATGATAGGGAAGAAATGGGGCTTATCCCCTAAGATAATACTATGGCTATACAAAACAGTGATCCGCCCCATGATCACTTACGGCGCCTTAGTCTGGTGGCCCAAAACCGACCAAACTACAGTCGCAAATAAACTGGCGCGAGTCCAAAGACAAGCCTGCATGGCAGCCACAGGTGGCATGAGGACAACACCAACGGCAGCGTTGGAAGCCATGCTAGGTCTGCCGCCGCTGAACCTCTTTGCACAGCAAGAAGCAGCAATGACGGCTCTAAGACTCAAAACCCTTAATCTCTGGAGCAAGTTGCCTACAAAACACACAACTATACTAAACAATCTTTATGCAGACTTTCCCATTATGCAGGCTATAAACGACCGCATACCCAAAGTCTTTATATTCGATAAGAAATACAGGATCCAACTTTTTGAGGATCATCGTTACGAGGGACATAATCCCAAAGAACTAAGAATTTTCACCGACGGATCCAAAACAAGCACCGGCACAGGTTCAGGCATCTTCTCAGAAGACCTAAACATACACATATTCACACCCCTAGGAGTACATAATACAGTATTCCAAGCTGAATGTATAGGCATCTCCCTAGCGGCCGAAGCAGTCATAAAGCGGGAAGTAACCGGTCACTCTATCCGAATACTCTCAGATAGCATGGCAGTAATACAGGCCCTAAGCAAACACTGCGCAAACTCCGGCCTTATACACGAGTGCCACCAACGGTTAAACAAGGTAGGCAGTTTAAATAACATAACCATTCAATGGATAAAAGGACACAGTGGCTCCCGAGGCAACGATGCAGCGGATGAGCTGGCGAGAAGGGGATCAGACCAAACAGCAGTAGGACCAGAACCCATACTGCCACTCCCCTTCGGCCACCTACGAACACTGGTAAGACAGCGTACTAGGCACAAACACAACCACCTCTGGACTAACCACAGCGCGTGCAGGCAGGCGAAGATGGCCCTCCCGACCATCAACGATCGCCTCACTAAACAGCTGATGGGCCTATCAAAGCAGAATTTACGTAAGTTTACGGCAGTTCTAACTGGACACGGCTCCTTCAATAAACACCTCTATGTTATAGGAGTTACAGACAGTCCCTTATGCAGAGCCTGCATGGGGGAAGAAGAAACAGCGGCACACGTGCTACTAGACTGCCCTGAAACCGCCATATACAGGGCTAAGTACTTCGGTAACCCAGGTACTATCCAAGAGATAGTCAGCAGAATTAAACCTCTGCTGGCTTTTCTCGAGGAGTTGGGGTGGATCGAGTGAATGAACACCCATTATCACCCTCACACGCAAAATACGCGCTTTGTCGTGGAGTTGCGGAAACCAGCCCGAGTAATCTAATCTAATCTAAATAGTTCTCTCATTAAGAACGAACTGCGCAGGCTATATGACTCTAGAATTGGACAGTTTTATCTGCTAAGAAAAAAATTACATTTTAAATAAACAACCATTATGATTTTAATATTCACATTCTTTATTAAATAATATAATTTCAATAATTTATAATTTGTAAACTGAAGGCCCAGCTGTCATTTAGCATCCTTTTTTTGTAATCTGAAACAAGAACACAAAATTAAATTATCATTCATTTTCAGGGGATTCTAGTTATGCATTAGGGTCTTGGCTCATGACACCAATAATAATGCTGATAATGTATCAGTATCAGTATGTTATTCTTTTATAATACTGTAAAAACTCTTTACCAAACACAGTTATTTCTTTTTGCAGGGTGCCTATGCTACAAGCTACAACTCTTCCCGAGGAAAGGCAGAGAGAGAGAGACACACTAATGACCTTAGTGGTAGCTTACTACAAGCTGCAACTCACAGAAGAGCAACTATTATGAATATCTTTGTATATCAACAGTTCTTCAAACCATACAGACAGAATTGAGTTGCTGGGGAGTTTGTTCCACCGCTTCTGCTGCTGATTTTCAGCCTATTTTGAATAAATGACTATCTGTAGCCTTAATTTTATGTAAATAAACCTTTACCTCTGTGTAAATGATTGTCTCATTTTATTTTTTATCTTAAGAGTTGTTGCTTATATTATATCACACAAGCAACAAATAGGTACTATAATTATTATTGCCATAATTATATTTTGAAAACAAAGCATGAGAGTTTTGATAGAATGAAGCCAACAAGTCTGGGGAACTATTACTAGTAAATGAATATTATTTAAAGACACTTACTAATAGAATATTTCTCGTGTCAGCATTGTATGCCAAGAACTCGTTCTTTTTCCATATTTTTTCAGCAGCTTTTGAATACTGACCCATTCTTCTTTATCGTGGCCTTCTTTTCTCAATGGATCGCGATATTATCTTCTCTGTTTATTGGATGGGACTTCGTACGCTGTAAATAAACAGTTTTTGTAACGGCGAAAGTAAAAACACTTCGGGCAATAATATAGGGAAGCAAGATAACAGTGAGGAACACATTGAACTGTGCATGGCAAAGTGTTCATCAGACAATGCCACCGATCACCATTTATTGAGATTATTATGTTATTTTCCTTTGTTCTTTTCATCGTATGTATGGATAATTAATTATTGTTCGTTTAGATTAATTACACACAACTATTGGAATAATCAGTACTTTATTTATTTAATCACAAAATCTACTTACTTTTTCCTTGCCGCAGTAGTCACCAATATTAAAAATCAACAACTTAAATTAATATGTAAAATCAACAACAAGAATCGTTTTTTGTAAACAAATTAACAAACAAACATCAACCATTTTAGTTCCACAGATAAGAAATAAGTTCGATGAATACGTTTTGTTGTTGCTTTGAGTTACGTGAGTTTATGTATAGGTTCATGCGTGAAAAATAGTGCATTGACACATTTTTTTGGCTAACTAAACGTAAATTCATCGCAGAACGACCCATCACTAGCTACTTATCCGTTGCTATGGAAAGTCTTTCTCTTGATAGAAACGCGAGTCTACAGCTCGCGCCATGCTCGGGTAGAAGACATGTCGAGTGGGAAAGAAAGAGCTTTGTCGTTTCTTGGTAGAATAGAGATAGAATCGCCATGCTAGGCCCGCTGGAGTCAAGAGAGCCTACTAGGTTTTTAGTTTCACTACAGATACTTTTAGAAAGACCATTATCAAGTTGCTCATCTAAAGTGTTTTAACCATCATCGTGCTTAGGTGAGCTGTAGCCTAACTTTTTCGACCGGTACTCCAAAATATCAGCCTGTTATAACCTATGAGGTCAGCCCAGCATGTTTATGTTTCTCATTTCATTTCACATAGGTACCTAATTATCTATCCACCATCTATTATTATTATACCCCTTTTACATTGTCACCTCATCCACAGTTCTTAAAAAAAAAAAACATTTCACAATTTCCTTAACATAACCTAAAAAACTGATTAGATAATGTATATGTAAACATATGGCTGTAAATTAATGTCAATAAAAACTGAATAATCTTGTGATAAATTCCAATTTCGTGATGGCAACATAAATAATGACTAGGATTGCTAAGCTGGTGGCACACATACAAATTAATTCATAATAGTTTACCTGCGTGTGTGGTTGTGTGCGTGGCGGCCATATTGAAATGGTAATGCGGTTTTACTTTTATAATCTTCACAGTTCACACTGCTGCCTTTAAAGGGTTTAGCAGAAATAATAGAGTTTGATTTCCTCATTTTGTATAACATATGCTAGTTTTAAGGTATTTATCTATGGGCCTTTGATGCCTGAAAATAAAGATGATTTGATTTGATTATTTTTATGACTTGAGCAAATAATATTGTTTCTGGCAATTTTAATAATAAAGTCACAAAATCATAGGTTTTTTCGCTGACTAGAGTTGGCAGGTATTTGGTAATTCATACTTTGCATAGGTACTTAGGTACACTTGCCTAAAAAAAGCATTTTCTATGGTTTATCTACTTATTTAGTTATTATTAGCCTCTTTCCAAAAAAAAAATGAGTAGGTAACTGACATAAAAATATTTATTGATTATAGTTCGGCCATTCAGAGAATGCGTTCCTGACACGTCGCGATTGAACTGACGACGTAACTTTGCAATGGCGTTGCAGTTACGATAAAAATATTTTTGCTGGTTGTTTACCGTTTTAACAATTGAGGAGCATTAAAACAACATTATTATATCAATAATCAATGAATGTTATTACGTCGTCAGTTCAATCGCGACGTGTCAGGAACGCATTCTCTGAATGGCCGAACTATAATTAGAAGTACCTAGAAATATAGCTGTCACAACGATTTCCCTAAATGCAGATAGGTATTTTTTCCTCTTTTGCGGCACTGATAAGACATGATACCTATCTATTAGTGTATTGCATAATTTTGCAAATTAATTAATTAAGTGATCATAGAGTACCTATAGGTATACCTTATTCGTATAATAATAACGTAGTATAATTTATCTGTCCATGGAAGTAGCATATTTAGCTAAGCTAAGGGTGAGCACGGAAGGAAAATTAAGTCTGATGGTAAAGTACCTATTGTTCGATAATCTTTTCTTATGACAGAACCTTAAAAGAACTTTAAACTCAATTCTTTACTGTAAATGGAATGCCAACTATAAAACAGAGTAAAAGGTAGCTGCCTGTCTATACATATATTACACAATATACGTATAATTACTCAATATGGATAAAAACTCAAACTATTTCCTTAGACGCTAATTATAAAATGCATAAGGACAAAGATTCTCAATATGTCTGACGGTTAAGGTCACAAAAATGTAACATTGACTTGACGGTTGACACGCCCGCGCTCACACCGACACGTCTTGTACAAACACTCACCCACACAGCGGCGCGCGTGACGAAACGCGCTGTGACGTCACGGACAGCACGCGAACACACCCACACTAGCACGTGCGCACTGCGTCCACGTGACGTATTCACGCACACTTACGTAGATGTAAACAAAGTGACGTAAAGATGTGACTCACACAGCGAGCTTGCCGACGCACACTAGCCTCGCTCTTGTGATTAATGTAAACAAATCGGTCGCGATCATAGCTCTTGCTACACGCACACTTACGCCGTCACAAAAGTGGGCCATCTGCGGGCCTAGCATGACCGCCATAGAAACAGCTTTTGTCTACCGGAGAATCGACAAAATGACAGATTGAAGAAAGATTTCTATCGATCCGAGCATGGCGATGTTTGACATCGAGAAGAGAAATGTTTCTTTTCTTCATCGACATGTGTCTATCGCGTCGAGCATGACGACTATATTTTATCTACTTTTGACATTTGGGAGTAGATATAACTTTCTATATGAAATGTCAAATACTCTACATCTCATCGGACCTAGACAAGAGTAGACAAGAATATTATTATAATTTTAAGTTCTCAAATAGCATTTACAAAGTATTTCGGGGTCCTACCGTCGTCATGTGGTCAGTATTTATGCTGAGAAGAATCAGTGTAAAGCTCAAAGAACGAGCTATACGAGTGTTAAGCCTCTCGACATCGAAAACGTAAATGTGCAGAGATGGTGCAGTATTTGTGCCAGGAATCTGTCTCCTATATCTCAGGGTCTGCCTGTTCTTGTCAATGTAAGTACCTACAGTCTATTTTATTTTGTTGTGCTTTCCAATTGTTATCAACCAAAAATATGACAAAGTTTTCGTCCTTATAGATAAGGTTTAAATATAGAAAAATCTATTCACTTCATTTATTATTGTTTCTAAGATTATTTTGTCTATTATGTAGGTATTGCCCTTCATTGCAAGAAAATGATTAAACAGAAGAAAAATATTTAACAAAGTCTAATTGTTGCAGGTTCTTTGCTCGGGTCCTGCTTAGGTCATTAACAACATTACTAACCACTGTTAGCAAATTTTTTAAACAATTTGTTTTTGCAATGAATACAAGGTTAGTATACCTAATATTAGATATGACCTCTATTTCAGATTGTAGATACTGAGTGCAAAATACTGAACATAAATGCCAATTATCGTGACAGAGTTCATAAACAATCAATTTTCAATAGTTCTCTCATTAAGAACGAACTGCGCAGGCTATATGACTCTAGAATTGGACAGTTTTATCTGCTAAGAAAAAAATTACATTTTAAATAAACAACCATTATGATTTTAATATTCACATTCTTTATTAAATAATATAATTTCAATAATTTATAATTTGTAAACTGAAGGCCCAGCTGTCATTTAGCATCCTTTTTTTGTAATCTGAAACAAGAACACAAAATTAAATTATCATTCATTTTCAGGGGATTCTAGTTATGCATTAGGGTCTTGGCTCATGACACCAATAATAATGCTGATAATGTATCAGTATCAGTATGTTATTCTTTTATAATACTGTAAAAACTCTTTACCAAACACAGTTATTTCTTTTTGCAGGGTGCCTATGCTACAAGCTACAACTCTTCCCGAGGAAAGGCAGAGAGAGAGAGACACACTAATGACCTTAGTGGTAGCTTACTACAAGCTGCAACTCACAGAAGAGCAACTATTATGAATATCTTTGTATATCAACAGTTCTTCAAACCATACAGACAGAATTGAGTTGCTGGGGAGTTTGTTCCACCGCTTCTGCTGCTGATTTTCAGCCTATTTTGAATAAATGACTTTATCTGTAGCCTTAATTTTATGTAAATAAACCTTTACCTCTGTGTAAATGATTGTCTCATTTTATTTTTTATCTTAAGAGTTGTTGCTTATATTATATCACACAAGCAACAAATAGGTACTATAATTATTATTGCCATAATTATATTTTGAAAACAAAGCATGACAGTTTTGCTAGAATGAAGCCAACAAGTCTGGGGAACTATTACTAGTAAATGAATATTATTTAAAGACACTTACTAATAGAATATTTCTTGTGTCAGCATTGTATGCCAAGAACTCGTTCTTTTTCCATATTTTTTCAGCAGCTTTTGAATACTGACCCATTCTTCTTTATCGTGGCCTTCTTTTCTCAATGGATCGCGATACTATCTTCTCTGTTTATTAGATGGGACTTCGTACGCTGTAAATAAACAGTTTTTGTAACGGCGAAAGTAAAAACACTTCGGGCAATAATATAGGGAAGCAAGATAACAGTGAGGAACACATTGAACTGTGCATGGCAAAGTGTTCATCAGACAATGCCACCGATCACCATTTATTGAGATTATTATGTTATTTTCCTTTGTTCTTTTCATCGTATGTATGGATAATTAATTATTGTTCGTTTAGATTAATTACACACAACTATTGGAATAATCAGTACTTTATTTATTTAATCACAAAATCTACTTACTTTTTCCTTGCCGCAGTAGTCACCAATATTAAAAATCAACAACTTAAATTAATATGTAAAATCAACAACAAGAATCGTTTTTTGTAAACAAACAAACATCAACCCATAGCATCAACCATTTTAGTTCCACAGATAAGAAATAAGTTCGATGAATACGTTTTGTTGTTGCTTTGAGTTACGTGAGTTTATGTATAGGTTCATGCGTGAAAAATAGTGCATTGACACATTTCTTTGGCTAACTAAACGTAAATTCATCGCAGAACGACCCATCACTAGCTACTTATCCGTTGCTATGGAAAGTCTTTCTCTTGATAGAAACGCGAGTCTACAGCTCGCGCCATGCTCGGGTAGAAGACATGTCGAGTGGGAAAGAAAGAGCTTTGTCGTTTCTTGGTAGAATAGAGATAGAATCGCCATGCTAGGCCCGCTGGATACTATACCGTCTGTGTATCTATAGTATAGATATTTATTGATACACAAACACAAATAGAACGGCTTACTGTTCTATTTCTACTTATTTATTTACGTAATAATAATAATGTAAGTAGGTGATGAACTCGTTTTAATTCGTAATCATAGTGTTGCCGTTTTCCTTTCCGATTATATCCTTACTCCGTTAATACTTTAAGTTTTTTTTTTGTTATTTACCTGTAAATAATTATCTCTACATTTGTTTGCTGGCTTGTAGATAATAAAAATAATCAGGATTATTTTTTTCGTGGAACTAGGATATATTCCGGAGTGGCTTTATAAGCCACTCTACCTACACAGATGTCGGATAAGTCTCTATTTATTTTAATAACGAACACAATGGTGAATACAGTTATTATTCCTATATTTCTGTTAGTAGGGGGTATAATGGCTTATCCCTGTACATTTTAAAATTAAAGCAACCTTAATAACAATTTTAAAAAATGGCGAAAGCTTCCAATTTCCACAACAAAGAACAATAAAAACCAACGGAATACAGATAGCGTTATAAAAAAATTAAAATAAAAATCACAATACAGTCGCGGACAAAAGTTATAACCGGCTGAATGTGAAACAAGTACAGTCGTAAATAAAAACGAATAGCGCGCAGCCCGACGCGTACTGTTATTACTCGAAAATTTATGGCATTTACCCAAAAATTACCAGTTCCAGCCACTTTATGACGCACTGAACTCCGGCAATAACCATCCTTTTCTATATAATATTCCAACTTACTACGTAGTTATTAACTAAAACACGTTTTTTTTTCTTAAAACCAAAGTTTTTTACATCAATTTATTTAAGCTATAATAATAATCTCGGCATAAAAATAAAGAAACATTAGGCTTTTTTGTTTTTCGAATCGTGTTTGTTATAACTTGGGGCATAACTATAAATATGAGGAAATATGAAGTCGTTTTACCGAATATAAAGTCGTGAAAGCCGTTGTATTTGTAATTCTAAACCTAACAACTTTCTAAAACATCGGACATCCTCGAAATGAGTTCGAACATTAATAAATTCGTTAAATATATGTCTTTCACATCGGTAGGCGAAATATGTGGGCAATAAAATTCCAATTTATGTGTTGATTTGATAGTTATGTTTATTGTAAAGAACCTTAAGCAAATGGATCTCATCATGCATATTTTGAACGAATAATTGAGATTTTGATGGCATACACTGTATACATCTGTATTTTTTTGTCAGAAAGGAGAGAAAATCTTCACTTAATTTGTTTATCATAATATATTTTTTTTAATCATTTCATTTTAGATTACTTTTGAAGGAATCATTATTTTTATAATTTATTTTTTAATAAGCATTAAAACGCAATAAAAATCTTTGCACTACTGTCAAGCTACCTACTAAACCAAGTCACACGAAATCCGACACAGGTACACTCACTAACAAACGTCACTAGTCACAACACGTCACTAATCCGCCAGTACTGAGCGTAACACCTCTGTGCTCGAGCGTACAGCTGTAATTTGACCTGCATAGATCTAGGTCAATAGCGGGGTCAAGGCGGCCGCCATTGTTAACTCGCCAATCAACTGTAATTATACGTAATTGTGTTATTACTATGCTGATCTGTTTGATAAGGGAATTATCAGTTTACCACCTACGGAATTTATCAGACTGTTAAGTATGTCCAGCGTTGGGATGGGCCTTACAACTAAACTTTTCACAACTCCAAATCTAATATAGTAATAATAAAAAAGTGTATGTGTCGCCATTTCATTAAAGTTCGGCCCACAGACACATACTCACACTCCCGGATAAAAAGTAGCCAATAGTCTTCCTCGATAAAAGGACTACCTATCTACAACTGAAAGGATTTTTGAAATGAGTCCAGTAGTTCCTTAGGTGTAAATACATAAGTACATTGATATAAAGAAGACTTGATATTTCAGAATAGTAAGTTTCTGTAGCTTACAGTAGGTAACGAAATGGGCTAATCTGGGAAGATTTTATTTTATAATCCTTTCACAAAAGTGCTCGTTAGCGTCTTTTTCATAAGGTAGCTGAATGCAAAACCAGAATAATATAAAAGCTGAATACGCTTTTATTACAAGACTATTCAACAAAACGAAACGCTAAATAGTAGCCAGTTCTATATTTCTTTCTTATTTTGAGCTTTAAATATATGTAGGCTCATGAATTTATTTCAATATGTCGTGAAAAGCATAATAAATAATAACTGATTAATTTATTTATTTTATTTATTTATTTGAATCAGGCATCTAAGGCCCATAGAAAAATACAATACACGAATATTATAACATTAAAACATACACTAATACATATTTTATTTATGTAACTTAAAAAACTAATGCACACGAAGTGTCGGCGTCGTGTTACGTTTAAACGCAAACACTCTCATTGTAATTGCCTTCTGACTAAAATCAGGATTTAAACTGTGTCTACCTTAATCGGTCCTCCATTCATCACTTATCCAAGAAAAAACAATAGACAAAATATAACGAAACTAAAGACTACATCGGTTGTAGTAAAACCAAAAGTTATAGATTATCATTCTGATAAGTTCCTGATAGGCTTTATAGACTTGGGTACAGACCTGACAGGGAGTGGATGTAAGTATGACGTCTGACAGAGAGGAATGGAAGAAAAAGACATGTTGCGCCGACCCCAAATGACTTAGGAACGGGGCAGGAAGATGATGATGATGATGAGGCTTTACAGACTTTATCAGTAACCTGGAACCTTTTAAATTGAGATTTGCGATATCTATGCCTCTTCGATGCTCAATCGATGATGTACGATGGAAGTACTTTACAATCACAACATACCTTGCTGATATACGAGTCACTCGTATAGTTGTGTGACTAGCTCCTAGTGGTAGCCATTCACCAAGTAACGGCAGGCCAGTTAGTCTGGTTTGCTGTGAGGCCGACAAGCCTTTGATTTCCTGATGCTTAGGTCTGTATGCGTCTTTGTTCTGTACGGTAAAGATGGCGTGACTTATTTGTAAAGCAGTACCTTGAACCTGTGATTCAACCTCTGTTCTACTGCAATATTATTTACTTCAGTAGCAAGTAAAATAAATTTTAATTTCTGGCCATTTTCATTCGTAAAAAAAAATATTGACGGTTGTTACAATTGAAACCCCAAAAATAATTACATCATCCTCCTCCGAGCTTTTCCCAAACCATGTTGGGACCGGCTGCCAGTCTAACCGGATATAGCTGAGTTCCAGTGTTCTTTTTTACAAAAATATATATAATAAATTAAAAAATTGCAAAATCGTAAGTAGTTATTATTCAACGTCCTAGACTCCATACTCTGATTGCATGGCACTTCCTCAATTAATTCTGAACGCAAGGGATCCTGTTCTTATTATTGAACGTGACCGTACGCGTGTCCGTCGCATCAGCATCGACCACGTTCCAAATTTGAATGTAATTTGCAAACGCCGCCATTACGCTAGATGAGATTTTTTACATAACCAAAATGTACTGATTTCCATTTCTAGTTTTGACACGCACAGCGGTTTCTAGGTTCTTACGTACCTACTTGTGTATTTTGGCAATTTTGATGAAATCTATAGTTTCTTTGAAATTGCGTTTGCGAATGCGCCTTCGAAATAAGTAGGTAGGTACATCCTTAGCGCATGCTGCCTAGTGCCTATCTTGACTTTTATGAAGTCACTTTTCTCGATGTTCATAAAACTCTAACTAACAGAATACTATATTCAGGCAGCAATAATTATTAATTTAACAAACCATTGATCTTTGATATGAAAAACGCCTAGCCAAGTCGTAAGTTTTTGTTGTCAGAAATAATCCTGAGTGATGCGATACCCCGCGATGATAAGCGATAAATTGCGACGCAGTAAAAACGCCCTGCCAACGCAGCTGTGCTAACAATTTTATTCAACTTTTTTCGCAGCAAAAACCATTATTTATCTCGAGAGTTAGTTCTACCTTCAGGAACAACCCAAATTCGACCGTAAAGCTTCTAAATGTGGTTTTAACTAGTATTGTTCGTCAAACAAATGGCTTAGGTGGCAATAGTTTTTTTCTTCGCCATTTTGTCGCTACGATCGATTTCGTTTTCGATTTATCGCACCGAATACTCGAGTAATTGATTGTGTTTTCAATAAAAAAATATTCAATTCGTTCTTGATGCTGATAATCAATAATTGACTTGGTGCGTTCAACTCAAACCAGTCGTTTAAATTACATTTTTTAGATTTATTTAAAATGATTGTAAATTATTGTTGTGTTCGCATTGGACATGCGTATTGTTACGAAAGATTTTATTATCGATATTGAGTCAGTTCCGAAGCATTTCGTGCAAATTAGGCCAGATGCATTTGTGCGTAGTAAATTAGGTTAGACACACTTCGATGGGACGTCAACGAATTTGCAGAACTACTTGATCCATTTTAAAACTACCTTCTCTTAGCAAAATATAAGCGTGAAATATAAAACACTCTCCTTCGAATAGAGAACCTCGTTCTTCTTTGAGACCTGTAAAAAATGGCATTCCTTCATTACGAAACAATCAGAATCATATTTTTTTTAACAACCTAAATATCACGCATTTTAGTGAAAGAAAAAACGCTTTATAACATTGCGTTGAAAAAAGAAAAAATAGAGCTGCGAAACAAAAAAAAAGTTGCACAAAAGCAAAGGAGTTCGAATTTCAAAGCCTGACGAATCGTAATCGATTCGCTTTAGAACTCAATGCTCGATTACTCGGCTCCAACAATTTCGTACTACCGAATCTATTCAGTCCAATAACTAGGGTGCCAGTACATTGTGATCGAATGCACTTGAATCAGAAGTCTTTTTCCGTGTTCGTGAGAACGTTAAATTAGTTTGGAAACCAGAGTATTATATAATTTGGTCGTGGAACTGTTGAAAATATCGTGAACCGCAGCTCTTGGTATTATTTTTGTTTTTTTAGCTTTGCTAGAAGCTAAAAATTGCCATGTAGACCTGATTAGTGGTAAGCCACGCACCGTTGGTTGTACACAAATTGCAATTTTTTACGCATTATTCAGTTAGACTTGACAGATATATCTACAAATAAACCTGCACGTGAGTTCCGTGGTGATATGTATGCAATACTTAAATTAATTAGGTCACCACGAATTAAAATAGAATGTTTATCCTTTAAACAGGTTGATTTCAAAAATATCCTCAGGATATGAACACTTAAGTTCGTTACGTTCAAAATTTAACAGCAAACCCGTAAAATATTAATGGCAGTCAGTTATTTTGTAAACTGTTGCCGCTCTAATGGGCTATTTACAAAATATTAAACAGTTTTGGAGTCGTTAAAGTTGATGCAAATATACTTTCTAATATGTTTTCCGCGGTAAGTCGGTAGGGACTAGCTCTATGGTATTTTAGGAACAGGTATAGTCGCCATGCCATCAAAGTTACGTTTCCATTAAAATAGTCGTTTAATATCTTTCGTTTTGCTTCCATGTTAAATTGAAATTCGGTAAAAAGCTGGAATATCTGACGGTTTCTTTTCACCAGTTTTTGCTGGTACACTGAACTGTAGTAAATTGGTATCCGAACGCACGTTATGGAACTATATAGGTACTATAAGATATTGTGATGGCTGGTCTCAATAAGTTATTATTGCTTTAGCGTAAAAAAATAACATACAATTCTTCCAGATCCTATATAAATCATATCATCTACTTAGCTAATGTTATTATGCTGAAAATGCGTAAACTCTGTCAAATCTGTGAGCATAACTTTAACCACTTCACTGTCCACGATGCAGACGCAATAGATAAAAAACAATAAACAATCGGTGTGTATCACAATATGACTCATGGGACAGGGAAGTTAGAAATCTCTAATGATGTTGATGCCATTTTGCTTATAAATGATGTTAATTGTTGCAGGTTTCCATTTGAGCGGAGTGGTGCGCGCGCCCGCCGCGGTGCCACCATGCTCCGAGCCGGAACGGTTATACAGGGTCACTGTCTCCTTCGACAGGTAACTACACATTATCATGTAAATACATTAATACACTATGAAAAAAAAACTCGTGGTGGCCTAGTGGATAAAGAACCAACCTCTCGAGTATGAGGATACAAGTACCAATGCAACTTTTCTAAGTTTGTATGTACTTTCTAAGTATATCTTAGATACCAATGGCTGATAAAAAGGTTAAGGAAAACATCTTGAGGAAACCTGGACTATTAAGTCTGAAATCACCAACCCGCATTGAGCAAGCGTGGTGATTAATGCTCAATCCTTCTCCGTGTGAGAGGAGGCCTGTGCCCAGCAGTGGGACGATAAAAAGGCTGTTACAGTACAGTACACTTTATGAAACTACACTACGTAATACCACGAGCTAAGGGTCAAACAAGAAAAGAGGTCGAATAACAAAAAGGGTCTTCCAAAATCAATCTTAGTCTGAGCGAAATTAATAGTTCCTCACCATCAGCTTACAAGAAAACAAAAAGGTTTACATAGAAAGGGTCACAATGGCTCTACTATTGTTTATGGTAAAAGGGCACTTTTTACCAAAAGGCCGATGTACCCGCATAATGGGCATTGTGTAGAAAACTTTGTCACTTCCAATAATGGCGATTGTCGTTTACTTTATGACGGTATTCTAAGCAAAGCTGTGGGACTTTTGGAAATATGTCATGGATAAATAAACTTGTGAATACTGAGATAGCTTAAGATTATAATCGTTATTCTGAGTAACGAGGTCGTCGGAGATTTTTTGCGTTAGAGATATCGGTTTTAGCTTTTAAATAGCTGAAGTTTACATAGCTTTTACAAAACGTTGCCTATCTGGTTTCCTGCATTTTGAATGAAGAAGGTGTCATAATAAGATCCGCATCCTCTTTTAATCGCAAGAATTCATACTGATATACACAACAGTTTAAGGGGTATTTATTCTAACTCTCTTGTAAAATAGGTTCGGCAACTCTACATCTATACTCTGTCCACTAATATGCCCTTTGTCCCTTTCACAGGTAAACTCACTTCTGGGCATATTGTTCGATCTGCTAACATCTAAAATCAGCTCTATTTCCCTTTAAATAAGATTCAAAACGACCTGTAACATTCCGCAGATGCAAGATCACAGGAGTGACGTGCAGCTGCGAAGCTCGCGACATCTTCTGGTGCCAGCACGTGGTGGCGCTGGCGCTCTACCGCATCAGGAACGCAGACTCCGTCAGGCTGAGGGTTCCTATATCAGGTGAGGGAGAATGAACTTTATTGTTGAAAGGTTAGAGGTGTTAGTCCCTTGAAGGAGGTAGTGTACCTTGCAATTTACACATCTGTATTTTGCCAATTGTGTCAGGATTAGTGTAACAGGAAATGTTAGTTTAATTCTGGCACAAATCTTAACTAACTACTGTTACCACCAAATGGATAAAACAGTATTGAGTAGACTACCTACTATTTCAAATACATAATTGTAACAAAATAATAAAATTGGATAGGAAATTACAACCAATCCATGCTTTATAACGAAGTTTATCGACCAATACACCTTGATCAAACGACCTTCTTAGTATAACAATAAAATAGCCGCTGATAATGAAGTTACTTCTTCCAGAAACCCTCCTCCAAATGGACAGGCAACAGCTGCAGAAGTTCGTGCAGTACCTCATAGCGGAGCACCACACGGAGGTGCTGCCCACTGCACAAAGGCTAGCTGATGAGGTCCTGCAGGCCAGGTCTGCGATCAACAGGATCTGTGGAGCACCTGACCCGACGGCCGGCCCGCCGCCCGACGCTCACCATGCCTGGCACTTGGATGAGCAGCAGGTGAGGATGGTGTGGGAAAGTAAAGGCTTAGGGGACGAACAAGAACTAAAAAGAAAGAGGGGTAAAAGTAGCGGTTGTAGAAATACATATTTTATGAGATATGTTAAGTCAAAAGGGGGACCATACCTATGTGAAACAATTGGCCTTACGATGCTTAGAAATGCAGATGTAGACTGTGCTATTACAACTCACCCTTGGTATATCAAGGTTGCCTTCTTCGCAAACGAAGTTTAAGATCGGACATCGGCTTATTCATTTATTTCTCTCTTTCAGGTCTGCGAACAAGTGCGAGCATACTTATTACAGGGGACATATTACAATGCAAATAAACAACTTAATTCATTATTTTCTAAGGTAAGTTCACATCCTGTTCTTTACCTAACACCACTCAACCAAATTCTCCCTTCTCAATAAAGATCTTTCTTCTAGGTTAGGGAGATGCTTCGTGCACAGGATTCGAACGGTCCTCGGATGCTGATGCTGATGACAGAACAGTTCCTATCAGACCCTCGACTACTGTTGTGGAGGAATCAGAACACCCCCATGACAGAGAAGTGTAGACAGTTGTGGGAACAACTGGGCGCGTTGTGGGTCAGCATAGTGCTGGACCCTGGCAGCAATAAGCACCATAGGATGCAGTGGAGGCATTTGTTAGAGAAATGGTCCGCTGTAGAAGTCTGTCCTACTGAAGATCCGGATTATAGGTCGTTTCCATTGGTATGTATTCTTATGTTCATCGATTGTTTTATTATGTCCTCGAGTCGTATTTTTTTTAATACTGGCTGGTATTTCTTTAATCCTTATTGATCATTGACAGTTTTTATAATTGATCTTTTATCAGGCCTTATTTTACAACTATTGTACCTCTAGAACTCTTGCATCACTAATGTTTGCACTTCACTTGACAGTACGCGAGAGAAAGGGAACGAAACGAGAGGGATCGAGACAGAGACCACAGGGACAGGGACAGAGAGAGGCACCGCGACCGAGAGGAGAGGGACAGAGAGAGACTGCGAGAAAGAGAGGAGAGGGATAGGTGGGTTTCATATGCACTAACCTAGAAACATCATCATTTGTATTTAAAATGAGAAGATTAAATAGGATTTAAAAAATAATCTAATTAATAATTATTATTTTTTTTACAGAGAAAGACATAGAGAAAGACAGAGAAGAGATATGCATTCCCATTCAGAGAGTTCCGACGAAGAATCTAGGCCTAATAAGTGAGTTCTCTTATAACTACTAAACTAACAAAGTCCTAAAAGAATTGAAGACAAGAGCTAGCATTCCAGACATACTTAGCTAGCATAGAAGATTATCCAGATAAGAATTAAATTCAAAATTATTCAAAATTCAAAATTATTTATTCATCAAAAAAGAATTACAATAAAGTTTGGCAATGACCCTCAAACTAAGCTACAGCCTGTGTCTTGAGGGTCCGGAATTAATATTAACATGAATCCGAATTAATATAAACGATATGTTGTTCACAGTTATGAACGTGAATACAGGAGAGCAAGCAAGAGACTAAGACTAAACAACCAAAGACCCGCGCCGCAGCTCACGCCACGGACTGTTTTTCATAAGTAAGTTTTATCTTTTTGCTAATTTCAAGCTTTTATTTTGATCATTAGCCCAACTAGAGAGTCCAAGCTAAGTTTCTATCTATGTAGAAAGGACATTGTTCAATTTTGGCCTAAGAACCGATGTGAATATAAATTATACTATAATTTTTATTTATTTTTATATTGTTTGAAACATATTTTAGTATTCCACGGACACTTCAAATAAATAAATTCCAAATAAAAAGTAGGGTCACAATTATTGATGCCTTATAAAATGTTTCCGTCAGTCAGTGCTGCCAGTTTCGGAAGTTTTCGGGATTTCGGTAAATACGGATCGAATTGAGAACCTACTTTCCGAAGTCGGTTATTAAAATTAGTTGGTAACACTTTATTCATTTAAATACCTAAACTGACTAGCTAGAAAAAAGCTAGTATTCTGTATAATGTTTTAAGATGGTTTTGAGCGAATCGCGAATTTCTAGCTTGGCATTCGAGTAGGATTATAGTTTTCGTAATTGGCAACACTGGTGTACTTCAGTCAGTTTGCTAGAAGTCAGTTTGATTGGTTTGATTGCTTTGCGACTATCGTTTCTTTTGTGATTTTCTATGCGTTTCATGGTTTTATTCTAACAACTTTGGCTTGATTACGGACTCCGATTAGATTGCGTACTTGGTAGACTCGGCTTTGTGTAAAGAACTGGATTTTACTAGCATTTTCGGATATTGCTCTGTCTGTGATCGAATTTAGTTATATTATAATTTCAACAATGGATGCAGAATATAGAATATATTGTATAAATTGTGGATCTGCTGGAGGTTCTTTGGTATTAGAAAACGAAGATATACTTCGTTGCATACAACAATGGACTGTTCCCCGTATGGTAAGTGGTCTACGAAAGTGTTTTTCTAATTTTGATAAGAATGTTACTACCTACTTATGTTTTCATAAGCACACAATTTCTCGGTTTTCAAATCAATTGCCACAATTGCAAGTTACTTGATATTTACTAATGATTTTTTGTATTTATTATTACAGGTTGAAGCTCATGACCTTATATGTACGACGTGTTGGTCTGAAGCAGTCGAGCATAATAAGATGCAATGCACTGTTGGACGCAATTGTGTACTTTGTAAGAAGCTCCTACCATCAGGCATACTGTTGCAATTGTATCGTTGGGCGTAGAACAGTGGGCTGTTGTGCCCACATAATGACTATTATCTGGTATTTAAGCTGGGCGAGATACCAAAGCTCAGTTCTTAGATATATTATTGAGAAATATTGATGATTAAAAACCTTTAATTGAATATAAATATTGTTTTTATTGCACATCCTCGAAAACCTCTTTCATTGTTATTGGTAAACCTTACTTTAACTGTTAAATTATTTTGTGTGGTAATGACATTTTTAGTATGGTCTGTGCCTTCTTGGTAATAGACCGCGGGTTCGATTCCCGCCTTATGGCATGTAGATAGCTAGGTAACTGTCTAATATAAAAGTAGTAACAATCATTTAAATAAATAATTCTCTATCGTAATAATATCGATATTTTATGAGTTGTGGTGAATGGAACTCTTCCATTTTGGATACTTTTGCGTTTTATCACAAATCCAAAATGGATTCACTATATATTAAGAAACGTAACGTTGAAAGCAAAAGCGTTTAGGTAGTTGTTTTTCATAAAAATTCTAAGCATTTATGAAAACTAGTCACACGCCCCGTCTTCGCACGGTGGCAATGTAAAACCTTGGTGTAAACCTTCCTCTTGACCTACTCTATCTATTAAAAAAAATCGCACCCAAATCCATTGCGTAGTTTTAAAGATCTAAAGCATTCATAGGGACAGACAGAAAATGCAACTTTATAAAATGATCATTGTCAAAGAATTATCTTAAACTTGACTATTTACTATCTCTTTTCCTAGTATCTAGTAGAGTAGTCTTTTCCTAGATCTAGAAGAGAACATATAGAGCTGTACATAGTATTGTTGATTTTTTGTATAGTGTAGTTTGATAATACTACTCTGATATTTCACGCAAGCTTGGTTATTTTTTATTTATAACCTCAAAATATTAACTTTTTTCGTAATTATTTTAGTTTCCTGAAGTGTCCGTTCGTGAAAACTTATTTCATAGGATTCCATATAATTTTAAGAGTTTATAGAAGTCACTTTCCATTCGAACGGTTCTTAGGCAGAACATGTATGGAGCCGGAACAATGTCCTTTACATATATTTGTTACCAGAAATATCGAGCAACTGGCTTCTGCCAACGGGTTTAGCGTCCCATAAGAACAACTTCACCCACCCAGAACAAGATTTTTTCACTTTATATGAGGACTTAGTAAACGCGCTAATCTCAGAAACCACTTGGCTGATATGAAAGTCTTGCAGCAAAGCTTGTCTTAGATAGCCCATTTATCAAAGAAGGCTTTTAGGGCAATTTTTATCCGGGTGCTTGAAGTGAAACTGTTGGCCTACTATTTGACACTTCTGAATCTTTCTACTAGTTTCTACATTGTTTTTCTTTAGACTTATCTATAATCTTGATCTCCCCAGGGCGTTAGACGCGGTAGACATATCGTGGGAGAACGAGCACTTGAAGAATATCCTGGGCAGCGACGAGTACAGCGACCCGGATAAGCCGGGCAAGCCGGGCAGTTCCACCACCACCACGCTGCAGCCTTATCCTAAGTTTAATGACGATGGACAGCCCTTGTGGCATGGTGAGTCACTAATGTTTCCTTTGAGAAGTATTTAGTAGAGAAGAGACTGCCTCGTTGGTCTAGTGGTCGCAAGCGCGACTGCTATGACTGAGGTCTCGGGTTTGAATCCCGGGTTGAGCCGAAATCGCTTTGTGGGTTTTATAAACTTTCACAAAGCAGCCCGTAGTCTGGAATTCGGTGATTGATTATCCCGTGCATTGGAGAGCAAAGTTAAAGTCTGTCCTCGCCTGATCTCTCTCCGATAGTGTCGGATGTACCATCGGGCGCAGAGAGTGAAGGAATAGTGAGTGCACTTGTGTATGCGCAAATGCTTGTGCACTATAATATGTCCTGCGCAGCTGGGTGATCTCCTTATATGAGAAATGCCGCCGAAATTGGCTTTGGACGTATTATTATATTCTACATGTCTATATGTTAACATGAATCTGTAATTTCCAGAGCACTTGCCGGTGGTGGGCGCGCGCATCGAGGCGCTGCGCGCACACGGCCGCGCGCCCGCCGCGCTGCGCCTCGCCGTCAGCGCCGCCCGGGCCATGAGGCATCGACAGGTTTGTGCCTCACCTCATGTTCCTTTAAAGACCAACTCTTTTATGTACGGTAGACTGCACATCAGTGGTAACTGTCAAGCACCTCAACTCAATAGTAATAAGTACGATTTTCCTATAAAACTGTTACCACACCTCAAGTTTGTGGCGTAGGTACATTAATATCAATATGTACAAGATGCCAATGTTTACTAACAAAGTAAGTGAATCTAGTGTGAAAGTCATTCTGTCTGTCTATCGCGATTTCACAAAATAGTTCTCTCTGCAAAAGATGGAACTGCTTGGAATTAACTAGGGATCTATGCGGAATATAAGATATTTGACTGCATGTTTTTTTTTGACAGGACTGTCCTAAGTGCTCATGCTTGAAAATATTAGTTGGAGGACAAGTCACATAAATTCTCAAAAATCAAAAAAAATCAGAGCTCTTTATTCTCTTTGACGTTCTGTGAATCATATAACTTGATATCTGAATCAAGTTACACTTTTTCCCCTAAGACATCAATAAATAATTTCCAAAAGAAAATCATGTCTCTCATCATGGCATCTACTTCCGAGTTTTATGCAGTCCTAAAACAACATCTATCCCACAGGAGGTATCCCAACAACGATGGCAAGAGGCGGGCGGGGGTGAGGCATCAAGCTCGTCGTCCACGGCATGCGGGGCGGCGGAGGCGTGCGCGGGCGCATGCGGGGAGCGCGTGAAGCTGTCGCACGTGTGCGCACACATGGACTTCGGCTCGTGTCTGTCCAGTGGCGCCACCTGTGCTCTGTCGCATACGCAGCGGTGTATTGGCAGAGGTATGTATTAATATTATGGCCTGTAGTTTTATCGAAACAAAAATTTGACTGGACATATATCTATGCCTTTCATTGTAATTGCCGCTTCTATCTCTAGAAGCGTAACAAACAAATCAGAAAGCAATCGTAGATCTTGGCAAGTGCTACGAAAAATTAGCTAAATGTGATAGATATCTTTCACATGGCTCTAGAAGTATCTAGAAGTTAGCGGCAAAATTCGCCACCAATTTTTTCAGTCATGTCTAATGCTCTTCTTTAGTTTTCATTGCTTTTGAAAAGTTTTTTTTTACCCAAACAGTTAGTATCCTCTTTCACTACCATTAACCTATTATTTCTTCTTTCCAGACAGTAGATGCTGGACAGGCTGGACGCTAGAAGCCATCTGGTGCGTGTACGAGTGCCTGGCGGACGCATGCCTCGCGCCGGACGACCAGCGGGCATCGCCGAGGCTGCACACCGCATATCTGGATGAAGAGCCTAATACTGGCTTGCCGCCCAGGTTAGTTTATTGGGTAATTAAAAGCATGATAAGATGTCCTCGTTAGCCGAGTTCACAAAAAGGAGGATCCAAGTTTCATATGTATATTTATAGTTCTCAGTTTGACTGAACCGTCGGTTTTATCTTTTGTAAAAAGATTTTGAAAGATAAAATATGAGAAAATATGAACAGTTTTTCCTTCAGAAGCTTGAGATTTTTTCCACTTAAAAGTAATTTATCTATTTCGAGCATTTGGGGTAAGGTTCTTGTAGTGGAAGTTTCTTCAGGAAGCACGTACGCATTATGTTTAGGTACTTTTAAAGTAGTCACCTATATACCTGTCCATCATTCTCAAACCCCTATTCCTCCGCAGATATCAACACGTCCCAGTCGCCGGCAGCAAGAACCCCGAAGAGACTTACCTAGCTTTAGCACTGGAAGCGGCACTCCTAGGCTTGGGCGTACAACGCATGTTACCATCAGGGCTATACGCTCAAGAGAGGCACTGTAAGCAGGAAGAGAGACTAATAGGCGTGTTGCAAAGGGTGGAGGGGGAGGCAGCCGGGGGGGTGTGTGCCCGCGTGGCCACCGCCCTCCTGGCGGGAGGCCCCGCCTCCTGCCTCGGCGCCACCGTGCATCCCAGAGCGGCGCCCGCGCATACATTCGCAAGGTTCCTCTTTTTGGCGCTGTTGCCGGCTAATGCTGATCTGGCGTACAAAGTTGGATTGAGGGCTATGAGGTAAGGATTTTAACACAAAAATTAATTACTCTGCAAAAAATAGGTAGCTTCTTAACGCCGTTTGATATTTGATATCAGTATTTTTACCGCGTGAATTGGTAAACGTGCAGCACAATCCAAAAACGTAAACGTACATACCTACCTAATTGAGCACGGGCATCGTCCGGTAGTTGGAAAATTGTTCTCTTGTTTGTCTATTGTCCAATCAGAAACCAAGCGGACGTGTGAAACTGTACCTACTTGAACTTGCGCAAATCACATGAGACTTACATAGACAAATTAATTATATAAGGCCCAGTATTATACAGGACTATGTATAAAACGCACACTAACACAACTCATACACATTATACGTTATATTCCAGGCTACCGATGGTAGAGGAGGCGTACGCTTTGGACGGCAGCAGCGCTGCGGGCGGTGCTAGCGCGGCCGGTGCCTGGCATACCCTGCAGCATGCTGAACAACAGCAGGCGGCATTGGCCAGCGCGTTGCTAGGTAACGACATCAAACACAATCATCAGCTGCCTAGACTTTTCAAAATATGGGGTCGCCTTCCAGATCTGACTCCGAATCTGACCTCCTCAAATCAGGGTTGCTCTTGCTATACACGTAAGCGAGCCGTCATTATTCGGCACATCTGGGCGACGAAGCCGAATATATCATATCGTATCGTTTATTGCATTCCATAATGTACGTTAGGTATATGAAGATCAATGCTCGGGAATCACTGAGCACTCACACTGAGCAGAACAGCAAGAAGCGACGCATGATTCGAGATGAGGCTTCGCCGTTCGACTTTTAGCGATCAAAGTACCTTGTTCTCGATCGGCACAAGCCGAAAATGCCACCCCTGTTATGTGTGTAGCAACCCTTAGTTACCTGGGGAACTTTTTCCAAAAATTATTCAGTTCTATGGTCCTTAGGTGGTCCTGATAGTCAAAAGTTGCAATAAACCTTGCTAACTCACCCATAATTTCTCCAGGTGCAGCCCGAGGGAATCCTGGGCGACTCCGAGCAGCGTTGGGCGCCGCCCAGCGTCACGTGCGGTCAGCAGCCCAGCTGTTCCGACTGGCGCAGGACGCGCTGCGCCACGCAGCGCCGCCGGCCGCGCCTCACCATCACCGTGACCTGCTGGCTGCTGCCTTCGAGCTGGGCTTGCAGGTGTGTACAATTGATCGATGTTCTCCTAGCCGATTATCGGCTACGGCGGCTGTCCTCATGTAAGGAGATTAGCCAACTGCGCTGGACATATTATAGTGCACAAGCATTTGCGCAGACACAGGTGCAGTCACTATTCCTTCACTCTCATAGCAAGATGGGACGGCAATCCGACACGACCGGAGAAAAATCAGGCGATGGTCGTCGTTGTACAATAGAAGTACATTTAAAACTTGTTTATAACTGACGGACTTTTTATTGCAACTTCTACAATATCTCGAGGAATCTCTCCGGTCTAACAATAGATGCGGGAAAGAAATGATACCAATCGATGCTGGAGTAATATTCATTATAAATATTTAGAATAACATACGATTATATATGTAGTCTTGCTTACACATACATAGATAGTCTAACATTATTTACATTACCTAACCTTCTTTTTAGAGGTCGATTCAAATATATCAAATCAGTTCAAAAGTAGCTCCTCTGAAGTTGCTTGATACTGACTTGACAATGATCTAAATAGGCAAACCTTACGCGTCACATTGTTAACTTCAGAAGAGCAAAGTTATTTGAATACAAAACTAGCTTCCGCCCGCGGCTTCACCCTCGTAGAGTTCGGTTATATCGCGTTTCCAAGAGAATTTCCCGCTTTTCTGTCGAAATTTGTCCTGAATTTTCTTTTCTATAAAACTCACGGAACCCGAGACCTTTCCAACGAATGCAAAACAGTGGAAATCGGTTCACGCGTTCTGGAGTTATAGCGTCAGGAAGGGAAACTTATTATAGGCTTATTTTTATATAATAGATAAAAAAGCGTGGCAGGCTTAGATACCTGGAGCAAAACCACCCTGTTGTCATAGTAAATATGTATTTAAAAAGCGTTGTTATTTCCAGGTGCTACGCATGACGTTATCATCAGTGAACTGGCGGCGGCGCGAGATGGTGCGGTGGCTGGTCACCTGCGCCACGGAGTTGGGGCTCGAGGCGCTCATGTCCATCATGCAGAACTGGTCAGTATAACCAGTCTTTAAATCAAGTATTTACCTGACTCTACCTTTCCTGTACCCTGCCTTTAGTCCCACCTATTTTGCCTTTATTAGTTTCTGCTGGCTTCTTTGCTGAACTGTACTTGATCAATGAAAAAACTGCTCCCAAATTATACTCCTCTTCAATTCTCCTTCTTCAAAATCTCAGATAGCATAAATTGCCCCCGATTGCCCCGCTATATTCTGCCGTTAATAATAGATTTTCTTTTTTTTGTTTAATTAAGTTTCCACTACAAAACACTATTGGTTCTGCGACCTTAATTTTTCACCCGAAGGTCTTCGGTCTTTAGATTTCGGTACAGAACAGAAGTAAATTCCTCCTTCCCCAAGTTATACGGAACCAATAAGACTATTACAAACTCTAACCACATATATTCCATCTCCAGGTTCGAGCTGTTCACGCCAACGGAAGCGACGGGTCCCGTGGCGGCCGCCGCGATGTCGCACGCGACGGCGCTGCGGCTCGGTCTCAGCTTCGACCAGCAGGAGAAGCTCAGTGCCTGCGCTAGGACTCTCGCGCTGCAGTGCGCTGCTAAGGTACGTCTTATATACATAGTTATGTACAGGCTACAAAGACCCTTTTTTTTAACGACGTCAAAAATCATCAAATGACCCCTCCCGCTATGCGTTAGCAGCGGTGAGGGAGTGTCAGACTCTTACTGACTAAAAACCGTCGTGTTCCGTCATAGGCCTTTTATGTGCCAGGGCCGCGGTATCTCTTTCGAACAACCCGCAGACTAAAAAGACCCTTTCGTATCATATAAGATAGAAGAAGGTGCAATCATTAATTCTTACTGGGATGGGGGTCGGTCACCTCGAGGTAAGACAGGACTCGTCAACCTAGGCTAAGTTGACGGTCGTGCAGATGTATACTCAACCTACATTGGTGGTAAGCTGTGTGTAGATTATACCGATATGTGACAAAATATTTAAACAAACTTTGTGGTTTATAATTTTATGATAGTATACCGTGGAGGAAACATAGTTCCAGTACTACAAGAACGTTAACTCTGATATGAGGTTACCTTTTAGTTGCGTACTTTGAACTGTTGCGACATACTTTATGGGTCCGAAGAAAGACTAGGTACTAAACTATTTTTTATTCTTTCATGATCCCCTCCAAAAAATTAAGCCTATCCTGCCCTATTCATAATATTAATATTCTTACTTAACAACCACTTTATCTTCCAGGACCCGCCTGGCTGCGCATTAAGTGCACTGTCAGTGTGCGAAGGCTCAGCAGGCGCCTTCGAGGCGGCGTGCGCGGCAGTCGGCGGCGCGGCGGCCAGGGGAGCGCTCGCCTCCAGCCAACTGTTCGCTGTAGCGAGGTACATGGAGCAACGAGGCCAGCCCGCAAGAGCCATGCGTCTCGCTACCTTAGCCATGAGGAACTTACATCTGCATTACAATCAGGTAACTTAGCTTACTTCATGTTATATAATTAAGATTTAGTTGGCCGATAGTTGAGTTTTGCTCATAAATCAGTATAAAGATGAATAGAAGTATATATAGGCATCCCTATCCGATTTCGATAATGGTGACTCATGTCAAATTCACCTCCTAGCGAGAGCCCTGATGTGACTGGCTAAACTGAGCTTAGATCTGAAAAGTGTAGGTGTATGACGGCTTAGGTCTCTCTTTCTGTAATTGGCGATTTTCTTCTAACCTCGCCTCGAGTCTTTTTGTTTCGTATAACTAGACATTTTCGTGGATGGTTTTGCGCCGAGATGACCTAACTAGGAAGACTGAAGCAAGCTGTTATGTAGAAAAATAACCTTTGGATTGTTTATAAGAAAATCCTTTCTTTATTATGATTTTGAAGATTTTTCTCAGCTTCCTAAAAACAATTTTTATCATTTTTTTGTTTATATATATATTTTCTTTTACTAAAGCACTTATGTTACGCTACAGGACAGCCACCCCGCGATCGCGGACATCCATTGGGCCGTGGCGCTAGCGCACTCGCTCGGCCGCGCAGAGCTGCAAGCGATGTTGCCGCTTCTCGTCAAGAATGTCCAGTGTGCGCCCGTGCTTGTGAGTATTACTGGACACTCATTTAAAGAAAATATATACAAGCTGTTGATTTGCATCCGTGCAAAATTCAAGGACTAATGATTCCCGACCTAAATCATAAATAAAAATGGTACATATTTTTTTTACTGAAATCCGTTCGTGTAAACCCGGCGTGTTTAAACACGGCGCGTGTGTTACTAGCCTTACAACCGCGCTGTACTCACACAAACGCAAACACGAAACATGGGCAGTGATCATTCATAAAATTGTGTTAATCCTGAAATACTATTAAATTACAAGAATAAAAAAAATATGATTTACATATTTTACGTCAACCTCCTGACATTTTTACACGGTTGCGAATCAACGGCTTGTACAAAATTTATCCAGCAATTATTCACCAAATTATTTTGGACGTTTTTAGTGTTCAAAACGGGACCCTATTGTTTTCGCTCCTCTGTCCGTCCGTCCATCCGTCTATCACCAGGCTGTATCTTATGAACCGTGATAGATAGAGAGCTGAAATTTTCACAGATGATGTATTTTTGTTGCCGCTATAACAACAAATACTGAAAACTAGAATTAAGTAAGTTTTTAGTAGTATGTACTCATTGTATACTTAACTTAAAACTGTGTTCGGTCTACAGTCGGACGTGCTGCGCCGCTGCTGCGTGGCGGCGGCGGGCTGCTCGCGGTCGCGCGGGGCTCCGCCGCGGCCGCCGACGCCGCTGCGGCCGCTGCTGGAAGCCGCCCTGCGCGCCTACGCCTCCACCACGCACGCGCGGCTCGCGCACATCTCGCCGCGACACTACGCTGACTTCGTTGACTTCCTCGGTATGTATGCGCGCCTGGTACTTTGCAAGCCAGATCGTGATATAAGAATAAGAGTTAAAAAATATGAATTAAATGAATTTGTACTAATCTTAGGCAGATATTTGTTTAAAGTAGCGTAACCAACCGAGTTTTTTCTAGAGCAATATTTCAGCAACTACATAAAAACATTCTGAATAGGTATTTCGTAAAATAAAGAAATGAATGCATGAAATCTGTTATATTTTTACAAAAAGTGATTTTAAAATGCGTACACAAACAATCACTCCAATCTATAATTGGGTTAGAATAACTGAAGGGCTAAAAACATTTCTCCTACACACATTGATTTTAATAACATTATATTTTTCCCCAGGCAAAGCCCGCGACACATTCGCCCTCGCCCCGGACGGGCCGCACCAATTCGCGGCGCTGTTACAAGAAATCAAGCTCAAATATAAAGGGAAGAAGAAACTCATGTTTCTCGTCAAGGAGCGCTTCGGATGAGCCTCAACTAACCGTCCTCTACGGAACCCACCGAGTTTGAAACGTTTTTCTACATAATCGCCATTCCATATTGATTTATTAATTAAAAAAACATTTTCTTTACGATGCGAGCGGAATTTTGTTACAATTTTTTGGGTGTAGCGTCGGTTTTTTTATGATTTTGATAGGTAAATCTCAGATTGGGCGTTGGTTGAAGATCGTAGGATGATATGAAGTACGTACGTATAAATAATAAGTACTTAGCTCTCCAAAATGCAAAATGTGTGTAAATGGGAAAACTGCCAAATAAAGTACAGCATTTATACTTAACTGTTACAATTACCTACCTACTTAAGTTACTTTTTCTACTTTGATTGATAATTTACTTTATTCAATACGGTCTTCAATCACCATGGTCCAAAAAACTTGAAACTCATGGCAAGCTACATAATTGTTTAATTGGTGCAATCTTGTTTTCATGTTTAGTGTTTTGTTTTTAATTTTGTTGATTATAGTGCAATAAGCTGCCATGATGAAAAGCCAAATTTTACTTACGTTGTGGAAAGTGACGTCATAACGTCTTGCCGTGACAAATCCTTTAGATTATTTGTAGTAAAAATTGGTTAAACAATTTTGCTGTGTCCATACATTTTGCTAAAACATGGACAGAAAAAAATAATTATTAAAAATACAGCAGGAAACGCGTGTGACAATGATACGCAAATTAACGAGGACATGTATCGTTTCGTTCTACGGTAATTTAGGCTCGAAATAATTTTACCGTTGCGGTAAAAAACATTACCTCATTCAAGGTACACACAATCTCGTGTACCCTCCGTGTACCAAACCAGTCTATTCTAAAGTATTATTTTTTATTTAATAATAATTATAAATACGGCTGACCTCGTAATTTTCATTTTTTAAATAATCGTAAGAAATGATCTCAATAATTCCATTTGTGTAAATAGAAACGAGTTTGTAAATATAGTGCGAAGACAAGCGTAGTAAGGTAATGTTAGATAATTAATGTAATTAGTGTGATCTGTGCGAGGATTGCGTGTTGTACAAATGTGTAAATGTCGGTTTGTTGTAAGATGACGGTATATCATGTGAGCGGAATCGCACAAGTCGCAGGTAATAGGTAGGTTAGCGCCACTCGTATAGCGTCCAATAGCAATGGAAATGTTCATTAATATGACACAACACCAAAGAAATATATCGTAAGTCCAACGTGAGGTAAGCAACGCCATCATTTTCAGTATTCTTGAGTATTCTCTATCTGTAGATATTATTTGTGTTAGCTCCCGGTTTTATTTATAATTTTCTTGAACGGCACAGTTATTTGAATTTTCAATCGGCGCTGCAAAAACATGAACTCCAGTATAATAAAAAATATTGAAAAGACCTTAGTAACTAATAAAGCCGTGTCTTGTCTATTATTCTATATTCGTAAAAACTATTTATATGTTCATTTCAATTATCATTTTTCTTGAACTCAGCCGTTGTCTTGTTTAGCGTAGATATAAAATTTTAACAAGAAGTGCATTTATAAATATAGAAATGATTAATATTTTAAAAATAGAGACGATGTATGGATAGTGTTGAGAGAATAGTATGAATTGAATAGTATATAGACTTAAATGAAGGACTTTTGTACTTTTTGTGGTGTGTATGGGGGTTGTGCAAAAAATATTTTGACATTGTACAAAGACACATACAGAAAAGAATTAAAATTGTATCCGTTCACTATATCAAAATTTTGCCAACCCTATAATGTGTCAAATAAAAAAACAGGACATTATATAGTACTCATTGTAATATTGATATAAATGTAAATATAAAAAAATATGATTTTTAGTTAGAGCGCTGATTGTAGACACATCCAGTATCTTCCTTATCAGAGACTTTTACACGAAACAGTAATTAATATCAAGTAGCAAAGTGATCAATAGTGACAGTAAATACGTATGTTATATATTATATACCGCTTTATACCAGGTATCATTAGATCGGCAAAACATAGCTAAGATTAAGCTTATTTTGGCGGAAGCATTTATTTGACTTGAGTGCAAGATACATAAAGCAATTTGTAGAGAAAGCAATAAGACAATTATGATTTTTTATATTGTTAAGTTATAGGTACAAATATCTCTGCAGTCTACCTCTCGAGTTAAATAAAGTCTTCGTGCCAAAATAAGTAACAAAATATCAGAAAGGAATGTTACCGTTAAGAAAAGCAGTATAACGCAGCTGCGTCAGTGGTGTTTATAAAATTATTTTTTGTATGGAAAGAGAAATTAATTTTCATAAGCCAATAAATGTTTAAATGTCAAGCAATAACTTGGAAGCCTTCGGCCGGTCTGCCGTGTTTCAGTGTGTACAACTTTATTGGTTGTAAGAACATGTGTTGTGTATCTTATTGTCAGTCTGTATGCGTGGTGCATTTGATTATTGGAGTCTCACAAAGTACGATAGCATATTTTAGCATATTTTTAGTGTAAATTCCGAAAATATTTCAAGTTTATTTTTGTTTATTTCTTGTGACTGATTTGTAATTGCAATAATTAGTGTAAATTGTTCAGACATCGACTTGCCAACTGTAACTCCAAGCAAATATTTGACCTCAAGTGCCTTCGGCGAGTCTAGATAAGCCAGGCCGGCTACATTTTTGTGTTGTATTTTTATTTTCTACTCTGTCAGTGGTTATATTGTAATTGTGTTGTACGTCAAACGTGGACACCCTTCAGTGCTGGTATTATGAAGGTGATAATTTCAATATAAATAATTGAAAAATATTTTTTTCGTTTTATTTTTGACATGTTAACTACTCATAGCAAATATTACTTGCATTAAATCCTCTCAACGAGTGAGTGTACAGGTTTGATCACAACAAGCCCCAGGGTCAGAGTTTTCACAAATCCTCCTGACGGTCTCTCCACTGCTGATAACTAAAAATCGGGGACGCCGGCTTTACGTGCTCTCCTATGCATGGTGGCGTATCACCACTAACTTGTGCACTGTGGGCTGCTTATTGATAGTTTCTGAGAACTTACAAAGTGATTTCTGTTCGAACTAAGGCCCTGAGTACAGCAGTGTTTGGCTCCTAACGTCACTGGACTCACGAAGTGGTAGGTCCTTTCCAAGGCATGTAATAAAAAAGACTTCCCGAGTCACAGGCCCGATTCTCCTAAGTTAATAATGTCAAAATCGAATCGCAATATGATCGCAATAGCAGTTTTAACCATATCGGGCATTCTGCTACTAATAAAAGATCAATCGTATTCGATTGACATTTTGGTCTATACGGTAGTTTGCTGTACAATCATTTTGCAATCGCAAATCATTTGCAGACAAAATGATTCATTATTGAATGACAGAAAAGGATAAAAACGTTTATTTCAAAGAAAAGATAGCGGAATGTCACATACGCTTCAATCGTAATCGAGTCGGGATCGGATATCAGTCGAATCGAGTTGAACGTGAATCGTATGTCGCTTAAGTAAAATTAGGAGAATCGGGCCCCAGGTATGTAGAGCTGTCTCTCCTGTGAGAAAACAAGTATGACAATAATAAGGCCTTATTATATGCATTCATCTATTGTGCATAAGTAGTGCATTGCTTTAATTATGTTGTATCGAATAGATCAATAGACCGACCACAAGGATGCTGAGGTAAATGTAAATAAAAAAAATGTATCCTATGTAAAAAGAATAGGATTAGGTTTTTATACTGAAGTTGTCACTTCTCTGACATCGAATCAAATAAACCAAAGTGTTTATGAATTTTAATTGAAATATATCGAGATCCCGGTCCCTAAAGCGCTAAGAGCTACAGTAGGTACCTAATCCATTTTCCATGCGTGCAAATTTATTCAGAGGACCTATCTAAATAGACCACTCCATCATTATAGTTATGGATGAACCTAACTCGGTTATAGATACCTATTTACTTCGATTACGTTAAATAGCACGCAAACACAACGCTCTACAGGTCAGGTAGGTACGCGTGTCAATAATAATACCCAAGCGACAGCTGGCAGCCTAGCAACCCGCACCTGTGAGTGTGTGGGTGCCTTTGCGAGGGGAACGCGTCGAGATGCCCGTATGCGAGGCGCACAGACCAATCAGCGCGCCGCTTGCCTCTTACGGCGTACCGCATTCGTGTAGCAGCCCCCCTCTGATTCCTTACACCCTTCAGTCAACGTCGGCCATTCAACGTTACTTCACGCATCCACGCAACAAAATGGGTGTCCATTTAACAGAGTACGACATGGCACGCCTCGTAGGAATCTACAGGGATTACGATTGCTTGTGGAATATGAATCATGAATTGTACAGAGACAATGAAGCGAGGCAGGCGGCGTACAAGGAAATATTGCAAAAATTAGACATTAAAGACCTAACTGTCAAAGATATCCCGAACAAAATTAAAAATTTAAGGTCATCCTATTATCAAGAGCTTAAACGGATAAAAAGACATGCTCGAATAAATGACACACCGTATCAACCAAAACTGATGTGGTTTGCTGCCCTGGATGAATTTCTAAGGCCATTTCGGGCTGAACGGTCATTACTCAGAAAGGTAAGAGCCCTTCCATTAATCTTGAATGTTTATTTGATTATAAGGTTGTTTAAAAACAAACATCTCTCTCTCTCTCTCTCTCTGTGTCGCGCGACCATCAAAGCATAATCAACCAATTTCCTTAGATATTTAGATAGTTTATTGGTTTTAGCGAGAAAATGGCTAAACCCTTAAGTAACTAAACTGCATCACAGCACCCACCATTTTAGCAAGGGATGAGATATGTAGGTAATGGGCTTACATACTCACTAAATCTTTCCGTAGGTACCTTTTTTGGTATCAAACTTCCTAATGTGAACTAATCGGAATCAAGACATGTCCAATGTCCATGATCAGCGAGAGGTTGTGAGGTCGTATTGCCTGGACTTTGGAGTGGACCCTAGTTAGTTGAATGCTGGTGATCAGATCATATCACCTTACGTGTCTACTTAACATCAATAATATTGTTTTTCTACAGTTAAATGTGACAAAGAAAAGCGAAAACAGCAGCAAAAATGAAAATGAAGTTCAAATGAAGACAGTTGCTGAGAGAATCCCCACTGCAGGACCACAACTAGAGGATGAATTTGATAATTTCGGAAAATATATTGCCAGCTCTCTCCGTGCCATGCCTCCAGAGTTTTCAATTATTGCTAAAACAGAACTACAGAAAACTATATCAGACCTTCAACTGCAAATAATCAGAAAGAACAATCATCATTATAGTCAGTCGCCCTACCAGTGTGCATCGAGTGACAATGATAATGAACATATTATAGGAAACGAAACACCTACGTCTGATTCTTGCATAACTTCTGTGAAAATAGAATTTGATGAATAAAAGTTTTATTTAAATAATATTGTTTTATTAACAGCTTCCGACAGCGCTCTAGCCTGTGTACCCAAATAAGAAGTCGTAGGTAGAGCCTTCCTCGATAAATGAGCTATCAAACACTGAAATATTTTTTAAATTTAATTACCATACAGAGTGCAATATTGATTACGAGCTCTGACTACTCTGACGGACGGACAACAAAGTGATCAGTAGGGTTTTCGTTTCCTCCTTTTGAGTTAACCTAAAAAATCTTTCATCAATAAGTAGGATTTTAAACACAGTTTACAAATTAAAGATTTTTTTCTGATTTTCAGTAGTCCATTTTTTGTGACTAATGTTTGTCAGTCAGTCTCTTTTGAGCGTAGACGAACCATTAAGCTCGATGAGACGAACGGAGTATCCGCAAGATTTGCTTGACTTTTTTTTATCTAGTCGGCTCATTGAGTCGGCTTCCGTGTTATGTCAACAATGAAATTGTCAATGTCGATGTTTTGATTGAATGACAGGACAGGTTGTTTACTTTTCATCTCCAAGTGTTTATTCCAAAATTATTGGAATTTCCTTAAATAGATATCCAATATTATAGTTCCAGTTATTGCTAAGAATGGACATAATAATATTATGATTTATGTCTTAGTGACTGGTCCGACTTATCTGCGAATGTTGTACAAAGTCTTATCGACAAAAATGATGTTAAAGGTTTGTTTATTTTCGTAATTTTTCGAAATTCACATATTAAATGACAATAAATTTCTATCAGGACACTAGTGAGAGCTTATTGTCCTTAATTCAAGTAGACAATATGATTGAAAATGGATAATTACCTATGATGCGAATAAATTCCCTGCAATATATTATCACATTCGTTTATCACAAGTTGGGTGGTGACAGGCTCCGTGTCAGTGGGTGGCCTCACCCCTCGGCTACAATGTGCTACTCTCCATGCTCAAGGAAGCCTCACCATTGGAAAAGTATATACAGGCAAGTACAAATAATTTTATTATTATACTCTAACATCTAACTGTCTTGTTGGTCTAGTTGTCACAAAGCAGCTTGTGGTAGTTGGCAGGTCTATACCTACCCCTGTCCAGGAAAGCCAAGCCAGCAAAGCTGGTGTCTGCAAATGCTACGCACTAGCAGTTGTTGTTACTATTCCATGTCAAAGACAGTCAGCCAGATTTCAGAAAACCGATACCAGGGCTGGTAGCTACCTGCAGTTCACTCATTAAGATTATAAACGTAGAAGTTTGAATGTATAGTTGTGTGTATGCACTACAAAATACTTTTTTAATAGGCTAGTTTCCTAAAAAATAATAATTAGTCTGTCTTGTAGATTGTAAAATAAAATTAAAAAATTAAGCGATACATATTTTATCTTTTTTAAATTGGATCAGAACTTGTTAAGATATAGCGTGTTAAAGTTGAGTGTGACGTCACAAGTTGCTACAATTTTCAGGACACTGTGACGTAAAAGGCCCTCCTAATTTTTGAAGTGTATTATCTTTGTCATTTTATGTTTAATTAAAAAAAGAAAAAATATGTATCCAATATTTTTTGATTATCTAAAAAGCGGACTAAATATTATTTCATTATTTCGACCCTGGACACTACCCTATTGCAGATAGCGAAGTCTTTTGAAAAAACAGAAGGATGTATATTGAAAAACAGAATCTTTGTATCACCTACAAATTCTAAAGACATATCAAAATTATCCAAATTAGCTAAGATAGAGGAAACAGAGTTTAGTAAGGATGGAAATTCATTCACTGCTTATGTAAGTGCCATTATATTCCAGTTATAACACATCAGCTGTGTTTTAATTGAGATAAAATATTAGGTTTATCCCGGCTAATTAGGTAAAGTTCTTCAGGATCAGTTGTCTACTAATGTAAAATAAAATAATATTAATTTGAATTAAAAAACATATGATGAAAATCATTATGATACCTATACAATATACAATAACCTATTATTTACTTAATTTCTTACAGCTAAACCAGTTTGGACACTTAAGATGGCATGAATTTGGTTCAAAAACAGAATTAATTATTGCCAACATCTGTTCTTTTGAGGTTGGTGAACATTATTTATAGTTAGTATATAAGGGGAGTAAAGAGTAAATAGTAAAAGTAAAGTTCATAGGAAGTACATAAGGGGGCAGTTTATGGGGGGAATACATAAGGCGAGAATATAACTGTGTACACTTTACACAGGGGACTCCATACTATTATATATTAAATAACATTACCTAATAAGTTTATAATAATAAACAGCTAATGCTGCAACACTTGTTTCCCATGATTTTCCACTGACTCAGCATATTGCAATAACTTAGAAATTATACCGGATATAGTCAGTGTGGTATTGAACGTTTTGAAGACCCTTTTTATAAATTAAAAGTTTTTTCAATTATATTTCAAGTTTTATTTTTCAAAAAGCCTATTTAGAACCACCCCGTAACAGTACACAAAAAGTAGAAATAAGTGTGATGAATTACAAATGTATATTAAGGTTGTGAGCAAGCCTACAGTGCCCATGACTTACCTACCTTACGGTAAAGTCTGGTCCACCACTGAAAGACAGTGGGTTTCAAAACAAAGTCGACTGATTTTATTTTGCATTTCAGAGCACCTGGCAGCTAAATAAAAAGTCGGATATAGAAATGAAGTTATATAACTCATCCAATTACACGGACGATGTCAGATATGAGGGTAGAGTAAGTTTATTATCATACAATTTCAGGCAAACTCGGTGTTAACGGAATATTACGCGAGTCGCAACCAACTTCAAGTACAGTTCTCGTAAACTCGATGTCGTTCCGTTACTGAATTCAGAGTACAAGTTTGCTAATGTTTCCATTTCCATACCCCCTCCCCACTCCTGCTACCCTTTGATACGTCGAATCGGTTTCAGCGCAGCTTCTCGCGCAATGTTCCGTGCCAACAAACACTAGGACGATCTGGGGCACGATTTGCTAATTTTACTTAAGCGACATTCGATTCACATCCGACTGAGATCCAATCACGACTCAATTACGATTGAAGCGTATGTGGCATTCCGCTATTTTTTCTTTGAAATTAACATTTATATCCTTTTCTGTCATTCAATAATGAATCATTTTGTCTGCAAATCATTTACGATTGCATTGCAAACTACCGTATAGACCAAAATGCCAGACTAATCGCAAACCAATCGAATGTCGTTGGAATACGATTGGTCTTATATTAGTAGCAGAATGTCCGGTAAGGTTAAAACTGCTATTGCGATTCAATTTCTATTCAATTTTGACATTATTAACCTAGCAGAATCGGGCCCCTGGCTAAGATCGCCGGGAAGCAGTAGATACGGGTTGCTAAAACAAAACTTCAAACCTTGGATGAGGCTTTGTCCAGCAATCTTTTGGCTAACACGACGATATAATTTTAGCAACTGACAGAGGTTCTTTGCAGACCTTCTTTGAATTTTGCGAGAACTACCTAACAATTTTGAAACGCGAAAACTAATTAGATTGAACTAAAATTCATAAAGTAAGTAGGTAGACAAAATACTGGGTTTTCTTCCAGCCACGAATACTACGAACGTACCTACAGTAAACTATGTCACAAATAATCACTATGTGTACCTATGTACCTACTTATAAATCTGTCATCCATTATATTCAATGTAGCAAACTTGACTTTTTATTCCAGTTGTTGGAAATACCCCTCAGCTTAGAAGATTTCAAGCTGGTATTACTAATACCGAACGAGACTGATGTCCTTAGCACTCTGTTCTCGAGGCTGACGAGCCACGGCATGGCGGCCGCGGTGAGCACCTTGCATCCAATGTTCACCGCCAAGTCTGTGATCACGGCACCCCGTGTTGACGTCATCTCGAGAGTACACATTAATGAGGTATGTACTCTCCGCAACTGGTTAAAAAGTTGTCTTCCCTTTCTGAGTCTCTATAGAGTGCCTGGGTAAGTTTAATTGAAATAGTTTGGATAGAGGGACATAGTTACTTTTGCTTTTGTAATGTTATAGTTATCTGCACGGATATTGAGCCATGACCTTCACCTGCGCAGAAGCGATTTATTGGTTTATTGCCTTATGTGTACAGTGCGCAAAGCGATCCCCACTCTTCCGCCGAGAGCTCAATATCCGTGCCGGTAACTATACTAAGGAAGTTGGGATTAGAGGGGTGGAGTTAAGCTAGTAAGAATGATCTAACTTTATCGACAAGTATTTCTTTCTACAGAAAATCAGTGAGATGCCTGATGCATTAACTATCCAGTACGGCGCTATAAATGTGTCAGACATCGGGACACGTATCCAAGTGTGGACATGTAAGTTTTCATTACCATGTTTCCTTAAAATCAACTTAGTGGTCAAAAATCCATCTTTCATCATCAACTGCCTAGCCTTTTCCAAACGATGTTGGGGTCTCTTGGCAAGTACAGGTGAGAACCAGTCTTTTACATATAGTCATTCCCTATCTGATTCCTTCTCTACCCAGTAACCTGGGCAACCCAGTACCCCATGGGAAGACTGGTTGTCAGACTCTCTGACATCTGACTCTTTATGACAACTGCCAAAGATGCTGGAACCCAAAATAATTTCATTTTTCTTTTTAGTCTGTCTATGTCTTACCACATTGACCTATCAATTTTCCAGGTTTATACTACCCAGCAAACACAGTGACTCGAGACGATGAAGTGAAAACAACCCGGCCACCATATTATTTCGCATTAGTTTACAACGATACGCCTATATTTTACGGAGATATTAATAGTCTTGTCATCTGAACCGAATCTGGCTGAGAGAAAGTCGCAAACTATTATAAAATAAATAAATAATAACAGTGCAGATCAGCTGTTGTAAGTTGCGGGCGCCATCTTGTTTTTGGAATGTCAATGAGATTTTTAAATAAAACTTCTGTTACGGATTTTATCGCGGTAAGGTATATTAATATTATTTCATCCCGACGTTTCGGATCCTTTACAGCATCCACGATCACGGGCAGACTACGGTGGTGGTCGTCATGATATTATAGTTACACAGTTATCCTACATAATTTAATATAACCGCCATAAAATCCGTAAAAGTAGTTTTATTTCAATGGCTAATATTCGCGTAAGTGTCAGAAATCAATATGTCAATGAGATTTGTTCTCGTAGACTTGCGCCAATGTGTTTTTTTTTATTTACAATATTATATGGCGAGCGAGGCTTTTGAGATGTGGTGCTGGAGGAGGATGGAGAGAATTAGCTGGACGGAAAGAGTTACTAACGAGGAAGTACTTAACAGAGTACGAACTAAGAGGCAACTATTGCAAAATATAGAGAATAGGAGAGGAAAAATGATGGGACACCTTATACGTCACGACGATTTTATCAAAAACATCGTGGAAGGGAAGGTCGAAGGAAAGAGAGGAAGGGGTCGTCCAAGATATAGCTACATCAAGCAAATTAAAGAAAAGGTGAAGGTTGTGACGTATAAGGAAGTTCAGGAGTTGGCGCTAGATAAGTGTAAATGGAAGGAGCTGCACCGACAAGAGCTGGGCTCTTAAATTAATGATGAATTAACTGTAATTTGCAGATAATTTTGCGATAAATCTATTCAAAAGTATTCGCGCGGGTTGCTATAAGAATGAATGTTGTATCGAATTGTTAAAGTAACATTAAAATGTTCTTCTCAAGGTGTACATATTTCTTGTCTTTTATTTGAATGAAGGTAATACGAATTTTAAATAATTATCATGTTATATCATGTTCAATTGCACACTATTTGCTGATTTAAATGGCAACAACTACAAATTAAATTAGATTTTTGGCAGCACTTTATACATAAAATTCTGAACAATATTGCTATACATAAATTAATGAACTTATATACTAAGAAATACTTTTTAAATAAAACCCCTATTCGTATTCAAACATCACAATTCACACTTCTCGATACAGCAACATTTTCGGTATCGATTTCAATTCGATATCAACGATCTTGGTAATTTGTCGGGTCAGCAGCAGGGTTATTGCTTAAGAGTGGTTTGGTACCATTTTTGGCTTTTCTTTCTTTTAGTATAGTTCTATAATTTCTTCTGCCTTTGACGTCTATCATGGTGCGTGACGGGTTTGCTGGAGGGGCCTGATTGGTATTCTGACCTTTTTGGTCGTCTTTAGAATCGTTATATAATTCATCGTAGCCTAGTATTAATGGCGGCAGCACGACCAAGCTTGCGGTGCGTTCTTTTGTTTCACTCTGAAATTATTAAAAACTGGAATGTATTTTAAGAACCAGGTAGATTATATGAGAAGTGTGGCAGCTACAGTAAAAAGGATAGTTCCGTCTATCCAATATCATAATAAAACTGAAGAGAGAACTAAAGAACAATGTAATTTGTCGAAAACGAAAGCCACGTATCGAGAAAGAAAACTTATTCGGATGCTTGGAATAGGTATGGCAAAAGCTAGATATTAAAATTATTGAACCATGAATACCCCTCTTTACAGGTCAAAGACTCACGGACTGAATCGAGTAATTTCTCATGAAACTAGATCAATAAATTCGCATTGCGCAAGGGTGATGTGCAGCGAAAACTATTAAATTTTTCCTGCAGCTACAAAACTATAGGCACCTACTTACATTAGTTAAATAAATTATTATAAGTAATGCACTCACCACAGTAAAACAAAAGGCGACTGCGCTCAGAATCGAAAACAACGTCATTGTTGCATACCTGTGTCGCCTAATAAAATATATTTATGTGACTTTTATCGCGGGCCGTAAACTTTCAATTTATTTTCAAGATTCGTTACATTACCTAATATGTCACAGGTTTAATTAGCGTTCCGTACTCATGTGTGTAACCATTATAATAATCTGCGTTACAAACTACGCGTATCAAACTATTATCTTGGTTGAATTTTGAAGTTATGTAGATGTAGCTACAAAACTTCTACGAAACATTACCGCAGTTTATAATGCAGACGACATTCAACCAAATGGTTCAGTGAAACCTAATGTATTAGGTATCTACCCACTGGTTCATGGTGGTTCAATTGTTTCTAGGTATACCTCGTGCATCCAGAAATTTACTTTTCTTCTACTTTGACCCGCGTCGTAATAATAATAACACGCGCCCCACAGGGCATCTGAGGCGGATGACGGGGAGTAGCGACCCCGCGGGGCTATATATCCGAGTGCTCCAGGGAGAGTATACTGTCCCCCATCTCCGGCTTGCCGGAGTGAAGCATGACGGGGGATAGGTCTCCCGCCTCTTGGCTTGCCTTCATCGGCACTCGGAGGGTAGGTGCCTCGTGGTAAGTGGCGAGTGGGCCAGTGATGCTGGACCCACAGGGAGCGCGTGATCTGCGTTTAAAGTCCACCGAGGTATCCTCACCCTTCAGCCCCTCATGTACCTGTTGCCCCCTTGTTGCGATTTAGCGACTGATTCCCGGGGGCCCAGTAAGTGAGGTGGCGAGTCTCCACCTGCCATTTTTACATGTATTTAATACATTTTCATCGGCAGGTGCCATAGTTCCCGTAGTTTCCCCATTCCTAGTCCATTAGCATCCCATCACAATAGCCCAAGTAGTTTTCATCCACAGTTAGCAATAGTTTAGCACAGAACCGGGGATTGTCCTTGGGCACATTTCTATAGTGTATACAGGGATAATCGTCGGTTTTGTGTCGCCATTTCATTAAAGTTGTCTCAAAAGGGCTTCAGCGTGTTGGCTTCGGCCCCACGTTCGCCTTCCAAAAATCCGGGACTCTGTAGTCCCGTGGTCGGTTAGAGATAACACGCTACACTCTACAGTGCAGTCAAAAAATAATAGGGATATAATGAAACGAGCGATTAAAAAAACGCTTTGCGACTGATGATGACATACTGTATTAATAACTTGAGCGGTATGAATTTGAGTAAACGAAAAATTAACTAAACTAACAACGAATATTGATTAATAATAAAATCCAAAACGAGCTTACAAAAAGTGAATTGTGATAAATCCATTTCATATATTAAAATTTTATCCGAGCGACTACATTACTAAGTGAGCGACTGGAAATACAGAGAGGGCAACTTTAATATTAAGATAGAATCGATTTTTCTAAGTGAGGTTATACATAACGTACTACTAAATAGTTCACTTTGAGCAAAGTTTTGTAAGCTGCTTTATTAATGATTATTGGTTCCTGATATTCTCTTTTAAGATGGCAGAATTTTGAAAATGAATCACTGCAAAACCGACTCCACGTAGTCTTATTTGCCCTACCCCTAGAGTGCAATTTAAAACCGCGTAGGCGCGGAAGGGCGAGGCGGCCTGCGAGCTGAGGCGCAGGTAGTTTTAACGCTCGCCACCGCGGCTGAGGCAGGCCGGCTGAGCCGGCCAGCAAGCCGAAGCTGCGGTGGTGAGCGTGAAAACCATCTGCGACGATAAGCTCGCATGGGACCGCCGGAGCCCCGCAGCGCCGGAGCCGTGACAGAAGCCATGCTTGCTGCATGTTGCATTGTGCTTCCATGCTGCATGCCTGCTTGCATGCTTCGCTTCAATCCCCTTCCCTCGCTCCGCTATCCCCCGCTTACCCCTTGATATCTTAATCATACATTTCCGATTACTATTTAGGAAATGTATAGATTTCGTAGGAAATGTGTCTAATGTAATTAATTTCACACATTTTGTATTCGAAACACTTCATTTAAGATAAAATGCCGCTCAGTATAAAAAATACATTAGCCAAATATTGAAAAAAATGCAGGACGTAACGTTGACACTCAAACAAACATTAAGTCGCTCAAATATTATGAAGCAGCTCATTTTGTATTTTAAGTAACTCAAATTAATGTTTGTAAGACACTATTCTGTTGATTTTTCGTCACTTGCAGCCAGTCGCTCACTTAGTAACTATATAACCCAAATTAATTAATTTTGACACTTAAAATTGTAATTCACAATCACTCGTTTAAATACTATCCAAAATAATATAAGTAAAAAGAATAAATAAGTGCACATAGATTCACGTGGATTTAGACAGAAATACGCTTCTTTCTATCTTTTACCTTGATAAGACCATTTGTATTTAAACTTCGTCGGGTGCAAACTGTTCCTCGTCTCCTCCTTCCTGGGCTGTGACATCGTCGTCGTCTGCAGCAGGGATAGAAGCTGGTGGATGAGTCAGCTCTGCTCCAGCCTCAATGAGCAACGCTTGAAGAGTTGCCAGACAACTGGCAAGCTGGAAATGGATAGATCGTTATTAGACATCAGATTTTTTATCGTCCATTTTCTGAGCGCATGCCTCCGCAAAGAAGGATTGCGCGTTAATCAGCATGTGTGCTCAATTCCGGTGACATTAGACAAAAGTACAGTTCTCGGCAAACTAATTTATACCCCTACATGATACCTGAAAATGGTTTCTGCGCAAGCCATTCTGCGCCTCAGAATATCGCATGTGAATGCGATATTCTGAGGCGCCAAACAGTTTGGCGAGAACTATAGGTACGATGACCAGATGTAGCCTGTATCTTCTTGAAGACTTCTATTGGAAGCTTTACTATCATATTATGATAAGTATTTCCCGCCTACAACCACTAAAACAGCCATTTCTTCTTTTGGTGAATTTGGGCCGACAGGCGACGGTTTGTCCTCACCTGGGCGTCACGTTTCTCCTCCTTCTGCAGTAAGTCAGCGGCTACATCAGCTTCCTCCACAGCCTCAGCCAGGCGCCCGACCCTCGCGTGCCTACCCGCAAGATTGAGCCTGATCAGGGGGTCGTCACTCGCCAGGTCTACTGCGCGAGCGTAAGCGGCATCAGCTCGGCTGTCTTCTAAGCGTTCCAACGCAATTCCTATCAGCAGGACCTGTATGCAATGCTCTTATTTTTGAAATTGGATAGGTATGTTGCTAGGATTAGGTATGCGTGGTGTGTGTATTGTTCTCCCCATGAGGAGTAGACATCAAAAAGTTTTTGTTGTCGTTATCGTAGCATTACGTAATCTTTATCAATAGAAACCTCTTATTTAAATTCATTGCTCCTGTTTGAATTTTTGTACTTGAATAGGTTTGCATAAAGTAGCGAAGTGAGGACTCTCGTTTGTAATTTTAAATTTTATAATATTAAATGAATTCCTTTGATATCACGACTTTGTCTTTGTAACTGGCCCTACCGTATAGGGTTGGAAAGGCTGCAAGGCGGCTGCGGTAGCGAGCCTGCAGAATGCGGAGGCTGGTCTCTTGCACACCAGCAGCGCCAGGCCCAGGTCGTGTGCTGCGCGCGCGCTCAGCGGCGCTGCCCATGACGCGCGTTGTAGGCACGTTAGGGCCTGCACGAGAAATTAACGTTTTACTAATAGAAGTTACATTAAGCTGTAGGTCCCCGCTGTCATTGAACATCCTTGGCAGTCGTTACGGGTAGTCAAAAGCCAGTAAGTCTGACACCAGTCTAACCAAGGTGTATTGGGTTGCCCGGGTAACTGGGTTGAGGAGGTCAGATAGGCAATCGCTCCTTGTAATACACTGGTAGGTACTCAGCTGAATCCGGTTAGACTGGAAACCGACTCCAACATAGTTGGGAAAAGGCTTGGAGGATGACACTGTGTAGGTACAGTCAATAATGGCTCTTTATTGACTGATGGATCACGCTGCCCAAGGGAGAAATTAAAATAATATTTCTAGATTTACGCAACTATCAGCTAAATGTGTGGATACTTACAGCAATATACTTCTTCTTCGCCAACAAAGCCATTCCTAAATTGGCATGAGCTGCCACGCACGTCGGATGCGCAGTTAGGGCCGCCTTCAGTCTCGCTAGAGCCGCGTCCAAGTCCTTATGCTGGAGCATCATAGCTGCAAGGGCTAAGGCTGCTGCATGCTGTGTAGGCTGCTGGGCTAGGGCTGCACCGAGGAGCTGGAAGGCCCGTCGAGGGTCACCAGCCCTTAACCTCAACGCCCCCGCAGCTGCTAAAGTGTCTGCCCCACATGCATGTGTACTGTGGAATGTACAAGTAGATCATAACAACTTGAGAGCCCTTTTGTCTTTTATTCTGAAGACATAGGTTGCTGATGCTTACCTCAATGCCTGGTCGTACGCTGCTAAAGCACCGAGCACGTCGTTACGGGCTAGTAGCAACTTGGCAAGGAGGCCGGCAGCTCGCTCCCCGCCTCCCGCCTGCACCGCAGACCGTGCCCACTCCACTCCTCGATCCAGCTCGCCCAAGTTCCAAGAACATTCCGCTGGAGTTTCAATTGTTGAAATAAGTATAATGCTTACGTAACGTTAAATAGTTACCTACCTACTCGATTTTTCGGAATGATGTGTGTGTAAAACAGGTAGGTATACAGGGAAAGGTTGAACTAACAATAAAAAATCGCTGCTTTAGGTAAGTAGATGTTGAACTATAGACCAAAAAAAGGATCTGGTTTACCTAGAGCGCAGTATATATCAGGATCCGGATGTTTCGTCAACTTATCGGCTTCTAAGTACGCCTCGTGTGACAGCTGGAAACGATGCTGGCGTGACCTGCAATTTCAAAAAAAGTCATTGCTTGTTTATTTTCAGTTCAATGAGTAGCCATAAAAAATAAATATTATCTCTCTCCCCAAAAATATGTTACTCATTTACATGAAACTCCGTAGTTACCATTATAAGCAGTCACTTACAAACAGTTGGCAACTTGTTTCAAAGGCTCTGGATCTTGGGGATGGAGCCGTATACAACTGTGATACCTCTCCAATGCTTCCTGCAGCCTGCCAGCGTCAGCCAGTACGGAACCCTTAGAAAAAAGCTCATGAAAGAATCTGCAAGGTCCTATTTCCCAAGTTCAAAGCCAGTTAGAGTACCTTTATATAATGAGCATATCTATGTTTGTTGTTGTGTTTTTTCTGAAGATCGTCAGCCAGGTCCAGACATAACGAATGTTCTCCTCTGACATAGCGTGCGTGAAGCAACCAATTCAGGGAACCGGTACTGAAGCCTGGTTAAAATGTAAAAGATACAAGAAAAGTATTGAGCTAGAACTATTCCAAGATCGCTTCCAGGTAGAAATTATCATAAAATTACCATCGGACACACTTTCCAAAGAAAATCTACGTTTCTTCATTGCGTTATTTGTTTGTAACATGAGCGCCATGGTTACTGGACAGTCTAATGGACATATTTCTGTGGAAATGGAATATGTACTACCTATCTACTTTATATATCCGTACGACGAATAAAACAGGATTTATTGGTATTTAATTTTAAGATAATATTGCACCGTTTTTAATGTAACTAAGAATATAGTTATAATCTGTCCACGTCTGAAGTTGATATTTCTGAACGAAAATGACAAATCAAAATTTGACAAGTGTACTTGCAATGACTATGTTCGTAAATATTGCGTTATTGCATTAATTTCGTAAATTTTAAGCTTCAAACAATAATAAAGACATATTAAATCGAAAATGGAGGATATGGCGAGGCTGGCTGTGGTCGAGCAAAGTGTGAGAGACATGGAAAAATATAATAAAATACTGTATGAACTTTTGCGGCATATCAGTAACATTTTAGAAAATCCCCATGACTATGAAGTGAGAGTAATTAGAAATGGAATTCTTCTAGAGATGCTGAGATATGAGGCTTTCAAAGAATACTTGAGATATGTTGGATTTCGACGGGTAAGTTGGGAAAATATCATGCAACACTCGGATCTTTATCTCCTATTTGCCTATTAGATTATCAAAATGATAATATTCCTTTGAATCATTTATTACCCTGTTATATCAGCTCTCAAACTCTTTATTGTTTATTCGAAAACATAAGTTCTTTAGTCTCATGCACTCAGAAAATAAAAACACATCAGCATATTATAGGACACACAGTTGTCATTTTCTTTGAACAGGATTTGGAATATAAAAATCATTCTTATTGAACAATGTTCCACATTTTCAGGTTGGTGCCGATATCACTTATCCACAAGAACAAACGCTGAGTAACTTAAGAATGTCTCAAGCAGCAATCGAGAGGAAAATATGGTTCTGCTACGGTGCTCTCGACATGCGGACCCTTGTGACATCCACTCGGAAACCCAAAACTACAGCATTGAAGCCTGCCAATATACTGGTAATGTATGTCTCTCAAATATGAGTGTGGGAGACAAGTTATTTAAGTGTTCAAAAGAACATTTGTCTGGGATCTTGTACTTTCAAAAACTCGAAGCTCAAATTTATTTATTTCAAACTAGCTTTTGCCCGCGGCTTCGCTCCCGTCAACTGACTTCTCTACTTTACCTAATTTTTGTTTTCATAAGAACCTTCTCCTGACAATAACAAACACAACAAAAAAAAAATTTGCCAAATTGGTCCAGGCGTTGTTGAGTTATGCGCTTACCAATACATTTTGCGATTCATTTTTATATTATAGATAGACCTATGAGAGCTCTTTCGAAACATCAAAGTTAGGTGCTTCTTTCGAAATGTAGTGATGCTGTCCTCCTAGCTGTTTACTCTTACACTCACAACCCGATGGGACTGCAATCGGACACGACCAGAGAGAGATCAGGCGCATTACCGACACTTACGTTCACAATGCATGGATGGTCAAAATATAATACGATGAAGGCCATTTTTGGCCACGGTGGCTGTTCTCATATTCTCATATAAGGAGATTAGCCAACTGTGCAGGATATATTATAGTACATAAGCACTCACTATTCCTTAACTCTCATAGCCTGATGGTACGGTAATCCGACACAACCGCAGAGAGATTAGTACTCTCCCATGCACAGGTGCTCAAAATGTTGTAGGAGGTAGTAATGTAGTAGAAAATAATGTATCATTGCAATGTTTCTTTTACAGACAACAAAGTGTAGTCTCCTCTTAAAGATACAGAGGCTGTTCAATGAAGTCCTGGTGTACGAGGATGAAGAGTTGTTGGAGCAAGCTCGTGATCAGATACCCATTGTGCAGTTGCAGCTCAAAGCTCTTGACAGAGTCCGGGAAGTACAAAGACTGATTAAAACTGGTGAGTTATGTTCAGGAGCTAATGTATTTATAGAAAAGAATATTCTTTATTATACATTGTTGAGACTGAAATATACAACATAAACCAATATGGATGAGTAGCACGCCAAAATGCGGGTGTTCGGTAGACCAGGAATGTTATTAGCTCTGCCTCTTTCATGTTAACTTTCGAACCTGCCTATTATTTTCAGAATAAAATTACAAATCTTTGACAGATTAGATTTAACAAGGAGCCGGATGCCTCATTAGTCCTAGTAACTGACCAAGCCTACCGTACGTTACATTGAACTACAAGAAGGCACCTGACCTACCTACCTTATGACTTCTGCGCTATCTTCCTTCGTGGTACCTACAATAAGCAAGCTGCCTGTAATTTGTCATCTCATGTAGTTTAACATGGATTTCTATAAACCCAGGTGAAATAAAAACCCCGGACCTGCCATTCGACATAGCTCTTCTAATGGAGTTGCTGGCGTGGTTCAAGCATCAGTACTTCACGTGGGTAGACCAGCCGAAGTGCGCGGGCTGCGGCGGCAAGACAACCTTCCGGGACAACTTCACCATCACTACTGATGGAGAAACCACTAAGATGGAGGTGAGTGACCAAGCATGTCAAATAAAAAATCATTTATTCAAACTTAGAACACTGAACGTCAGGAATTAACAAAAGACAGCCCCCAAAACGCCCACCATTCACCACTTCCGATGTGTTTTTGCTGGAAAGAAGAAGTGGCGCAACAAACTCCCCAGCAACATGTGTTTGCTAAGTGATTTTGGATTATATTTCAAAGGAAATATGGTCGAAAATAGTTTGATAGTGAAAAGCCTGCTCTGTTTTAATAAGCCGGTTATAAATGTTCTGCACTTTGTTCATAGATAAAAAATGTTTAATCCATCAAGAAGTTTAAACAATAGGCTCTAAACTAAGTATGCCTTTATCATGGGTGCCAAAAATTGCATCAGTCTTTTTAAGTAGAACCGGAGTTCTTTAAACCACATGCAGACGGAAATGTGTTGCTGGGGAATTTGTTCCACCATTTCTTCTTGCCAGCTAAAATGCATAGAATAGAGAAGAATAGAGAGAATAGAGAGAAGTTAATAGAGAGCTTATTTGGGGTTTTCTTTTGTAAAGTTGACCTTCAAAAAGTGCTGGTTTACTTTAAATAAATTACTTTTTAACTTTCTTGTCAGTTATTTTACAAAATTGACTTTGAGAAAAGTGCTGATTTTCAGCCTGCTTAGAATGAATGACTTTCTTTTAAGGTGTACGACTGTTTGGCGTGCGGTGTCGGCGCGAAGTTCGTGCGTTACAATGACCCGCGCACGCTGTTGGAGACTCGGCGCGGGCGCTGCGGCGAGTGGGCCAACTGTTTCACGTTACTGTGCCGCTCGCTAGGATACGACACGAGATTTGTATACGATGTCACTGATCATGTGTGGTGCGAGGTGAGTTTAGGGATGATTTATATTAGGCCGGGGCGTGCAGTGTACGTGGCTCGTACGGGGCACGGATGTGAAACGTTACATACATTTTGTATGAAGCAGTTTATATTACACAGTGCATGATCCGTGGCCCGTCCGGGCCACAAACGACGCTCGTCTTTAGAATTTCGTAAAAGCCCGGACACGGCGCGGCCCGGCCTGAAATTTTTTTTTTCCTCTTTAGTATACTAGCGACCTGCCCCGACTTTGCGCGGGATAACAGTATTTCCCCACTATGTTTATGTATGTTATTATAGATATAAATAAACCTTCCTCTTGAAACACAATCTGATAAAAAAAAAACATACAAAGGGACATAAGGACAGAAAAAACGACTTTGTTTTACTATTTAGTGACAAACAAACAAAAATACAAGTTTTTCCTCTTTTTAATATTAATACATTTAAATTTAATATTTTTTATAATTTAAAATCTATACTAATATTATAAAGCTGAAGAGTTTGTTTGTTTGTTTGTTTGAACGCGCTAATCTCAGGAACTACTGGTCCGATTTGAACAATTCTTTCGGTGTTAGATAGCCCATTTATCGAGGAAGGCTATAGGCTACTTTTTGTCCGGGTTCGTGCAGAGGTTCCCACGGGATGCGGGTGAAACCGCTGGCAGAAGCTAGTGAAATAAAAATGTTAACGTATAACAGGTGTTCGACTACGACTCGAACACGTGGCTGCACGCGGACCCGTGCGAGGGCAAGCTGAACGCGCCGCTCATGTACTGCCACGGCTGGGGCAAGAAGCTGTCCTACGTCATCGCCGTCTCCAGGGACGACCTGCAGGATGTTACCTGGAGGTACACCATGGACCATAAGGAGGTCAGTATCACTGATCACCACACTAGAACGCTACAGGAGAATAATCATTTGGTTTACTGCAAGCGCACTCAGTGGGAGGTTTTCAGTTTGAGAATTAAAAAAAATAGTTCCCAAGAAAGTGGCAGATGGCGTTGTGCCTACTACGTGAGTGTACCATTGCCAAATTTAAAAAAACGAGCCCTTTGAGCCGAGACCCAAGAGATTTCTTTTTTACAAAGACAAATTGTTTTTAAAATCTTTTGGGGCATTCGGATAATAATCTGACTGACTTCTTTTCTCCTTATAATCCATTTTTATGCCCTATTTTGCTTTCGTAGCTGAACTGATTTAAATGAAATGTGATATGTAAACAATCCCCTTCGGCTGCCTTATGGTAAAACCTTGGAGAATCAGCTAGCATTTATAAATTAATATGTTTAGATAATTTATATGTAGGTTCATCATCATCATCATCTGCCTAGTCTTTTTCCCAACTATGTTGGGGTCGGCTTCCAGTCTAGCCGGATGCAGCTAATTACCAGTGTCATACCAAGAGGCAACTGCCTATCTGACCTCCTTAACCCAGTTAGCTAGGCAACCCTATACCCGTTAGTAAGACTGGTATATGTATGTTCAAAAAGATGATCTGTAATTATGTATAAAACATTCCTTAAGGTACTGAAACGCCGTACGGAGTGCACGGAAGATGAGCTGGTGGCCTGCATCCTGGCGCTGAGGGAACATCGCCAGAGACAGGTGTCGGACGCCAGGAGACGCCACCTGACCAGGAGGACGCTGCAGGAGCTCGTCCAACTGATGCAGGAGAGGTGCGTCTGTCACACAGTCTAGTAGCGTCATGCAGGGAACATCGCCAGAGACAGGAGCCGAGCTGACGCCAGGAGACGCCAAAATAGGCTGAAAATCAGCACTTTTTGAAGGTCAAATTTACAAAAGACAGCCTCCAAAACGTCCGCCCTTCACCACTTCCTATGTTTTTTTGCTGGGAAAAAGAAGTGGTGGAACAAACTCCCCAGCAACAAATACCTATCGTGGTGTTACATGCTTGCCAAAATTGTAGAATGTACTAGGACTCCTCAAAATTTATGTCACCACCTTATCGTTGATACCCACATTCTGATCAAATATATGAATATTATTATTATATTACATTTATTTAAAATCAAAAACTTTAAGCGCGTATGCCCAGTTCGAAGTTACCTACTTATTTTTTTTTTGGAGCAAAATTATCAAAATTATATTATCCGTCAGTTGCAGAAAGCTTCATTAAAGTTAAAGCCACTATCTTAAATCAATTGCTGGGTCTTTCTTGGTCAAGAAGGTAAAAAGTGTCAACAATAGATTTAATGAAGCTTTAACTTTAATGGAGCGGTGTGCAACTGACTGTATATAAATTATTTGTGCAGAAAAACCATATTTAATGCAGAATTACTAAAATATGTCGGACGTACTCCTATGAAATTAATTTCACAATTCCCACTAACAATGCAAATAATCTCCAGGGAGCCGAAAGACTACGAGTGTGACGGGCGTCTATCAGGGTCCCTGCAGTGGCGCTCGGAACGCGGCGAGACGGGCCCTCGCTGGAGGCCCCACACCTGGGACCTCAACCGCCTCGGGGCCTGCGAACTGCGCTACTACGCCGCGTCTGACCTCTACAGTCTGACGTCAGACGGCCAAGAAATACTCCGCCTGCCTAAGTGGAGCTCAGGAGTTTATAAAGTAGATAAGGTGTTCAGAAAAGTTGAACACGATTGGAAGATGGTGTATCTGGCTAGAGAAGGTATGTATCTCTTCCAAAGATTTTGTATAGTTTTCGGCACGAATCTTGAGCGCTGACCTTCATCTGCGCAGAAGTGATTTATTAGCAAAGAACCAATCCCGAGTGACGGCTATGACGCGATGCACTGCGGGCCAATCACCGCTTTAGCCTGCCCCCGCGCATAACTTCATACCACAAAAAGGACCCAATAAATTAATTCTGCGCAGGTGAAGGTCAGCGCTCAAGATTCGTGCCGATGATTATAAACTTTTAAAAAAAATGTGAATTGGTTTTGCTGTTTGCAAATTAACCTGCTGCTGAAGAACATAAGAGTATAGATTTAAATGTCTATGATATTGGTGTCTATCTCGAACACAATATTTTGTACCCGCCAACGGTTTTACCCAGTAGTGGGAAAATTAAAATTCCCTGACTATTATTATTAAATCAATATGTACTGGCTGACTGATGGTTCCGGGTTCGATTACTATATACTGTCAACATTTGTGTGTTGTTGGGTGTTATAATATACATAATTATGTATTTATAAGTATATATATGTAAAGTATATGTAGTGTATTAGTTGTGTTCGCACCCATAAAACAAGCTAATAACCTAGCTAAGCATGGGGCTAACCGACCGTGCGCGTAGGTGTCGCGATGTTTAGTTTGATATAATTATCGGCAAGGATATTGAGCCCTAACATTCACCTGCGCAAAAGTGATTTATTGGTTTATTGCCTTAAGGTTAAACTAGTCGCGGGCTCGAACTCACTCAGGGGCGTGGCCAAAAAGCGCGCTGTCTCATCTGACATCGTGTGCGACAGAGATAGCCCCAGTGATGAGCAGTTAGACGCTAGTCTATTTGCACAATGCGTTTCGTGCAAACAAACACGCATACAAACACCGTTACGAATCAAAACGACATTAGACACACATACGTACATGCTGCTGTGTACTGCTCGCTACCGAAAAGTCAGCAAGCGCTTACTAACTCGTACTAAAATAATAGATACTGTTATCATTTTATACTAGCCGTTTTCCCGCAGTTTCACCCGCGTCCCGTGGGAGCTACTGCCCGCACCGGGATAAAATATAGCCTATGTTACTCGCAGATAATATAGCTTTCTAATGGTGAAAGAATATTTAAAATCGTTCCAGTAGTTTTTGAGTTTATCCATTACAACCAAACAAACAAAGTTTTCCTCTTTATATTATTAGTATAGATTTCATAGAAGTTGCTTATTTTATGAGGTACCGACTAGTGATGCTCGCATGGATTTCAGTAATTGTCCCAAGGCGTAGGTACCTAATAACATTTTTTATGATAACACAATGTAAAATCAGTTTGACTGGCCTGTTGGTCTAGTACTTAGTGATCTTGACTGCTATGCCGTAGGTCGTGGGTTCGATTCCCACCCAGGACAAATGTTGTATGGGTGTTATTTATCTATAATATGTATTACATGTATTTAGAAATAAATTCTATTGATTTTATTGAACATTTTGATTTTTTTAAGCAGTAACACAGTTATTTTCGTGTCGAAAAGCGTTTCTCATTTTTTTTTAGTTGACATTATACATACGAAGAACGAAGAGAGCAGTAGAGACGTGTAACTCGATCACAATTTTTGTAACGAATATGAAAGATAAAACAATAAAATAGGCAAAGCGGCTTTTACCAAAAAACGGAACAGAAACATATAAAAATAATACTTTATTCCTTTAGAAATAAGGTTGCTTTCTTCTGTTTGTTTACATTCTCAAAAACGCCGACCGCGGTGTTTGCGGCAAATGCGACAAAGGCGGCTTAGATCAAAGTGATATCAAATACTAAGTCCAAAGTTCAGTGCCAAGTCAAACAGATAAAGAAGGTAGTATCGAAATCCAGAGTTTTAGCCGGGGGTCAGTGTAATGTTTACGTACGATAAGCGCTAGGAGAATAGTCTACACACATACGATACGAAAGACGTGGGCCGCAGCAGCAGACTGAGCCCAAAACAATACAAACAAATAGTTGCACTAAAATTTGCACAGTTGCACGACAAAATATCGTGCAAAACGTAAAAATTGTGGAAATAAGCATGTGTGTATAAGCGTCTTTCTCCGCTCCGCCCCGCGCTTCTGCCGGGGGGAATGCTATTGAGTGAAATGCACGACAATTCATCGCAAAACGAGTACGTAAAAAAAGACGAAGAGTGCTTCAGAAAAAAGCGTTTTCTGAAAAAACTACTGTATAAATCAATTTGAAATAAATTTTATAGAACTCTTTAGTAATTGAGCTATGTCGGAGCGGACTTCGTTTTGGAGATTTTACATTTTTTATGGGACTTTTTAACACTCAAAGTTGCGTTAAAATTGTCTAGAAAAACGGAACTTTGTTGGCTCATAACTTTTTACTGGGATTTTTTTATTTTTTTTTAAATCCGTACAGACAAACTTAATAACAATATAAAACGATATCAAGTTTAATTTTGAATGTATTATGTCACAATGTAGAGTAAAAGCACCCCGAACTTTGTATGGGAAAAATATCGACTAGTGTAACCTTAAGTGTACAGTGCGCAAAGCGATCCCCACTCCTCCGCCGAGAGCTCATTATCCGTGCCGATAACTACTCAATATTTGTTCATCCGCACTGACATGTCCTGTGTCAGAGGGTGCGGCTACGGGCGGCGTGTCGTGGCGGCTGCGCGCGGGCGCGGGGCTGCGCCTCACGCAGCTGCGCCTGCGCATGCACACGCACCTCGTCAGCAGCGGCACCATAGCCTGGACCGTGCAGTATGACGACAACAAACCGGAAACCGTCGACTTTAGCCCAGAACTGTTGAGTGAGTTACATTTCAATTATATGCTACTAGCTTTCGCCCGCGGTTTCACCCGCGTCCCGTAGCCGGATGGTGACAAAAACTCCCGGGTCTAAGTTACTTCCCCTCTAATTTTCAGCCAAATCGGTCAAGCCGTTTTCATGTTATGTCGTGACAGCGGAAAGCGGGTTTCATTTTTATATATATACACTATTTTTTTCTTTAATTCCAGAGCACGGATCCATGCAATTGATTTTCTATTGTTCTCTAATTAGCGGCATTCAACCAGTTAATTTGCTTTATTGCAAGTTTTGATAACCCGATATCAATACATAGTATCTCTACATATCACTCTTTTTTTCTTAGCCTTTATTGTCCCACTGCTGGGCAAAGGCCTCCCCATCACGTCTCCACACCTCTCGATCCTTAGAGTGCTTCCACCAGTCACATATGTAGGCGTTGTAAACATATACCCATGTTTTAACAAAATAAATTATCTTTTTAGAGTTCCGTACCCAAAGGGTAAAACGGGACCCTATTGTTTTCTCTCCTCTGTCCGTCCGTCTGTCACCAGGCTGTATCTCTTGAACCGTGTACGAGACCGAGGGTCGACTTGGGAGGGGATGGCAATTAAATACTGTTATTATTAATTTACAAGTATATTGCCTATTTCAATGCTCGCGTTTTGATCTCACAAAAAAATAATATTCTAACTTACATACGTATTTGCTTGTAACGAAACCATAGCGCGATCTAATTCGACGACAACGCCATCTATCGAGGTATGCGACAATTTTATTGATTTAAATACGAATATGAATATTTCACGCTATGATTTCGTTACCCAAACATACCGCCCACCAAGGACATTGTGCAAAATGTCCTTATTACTGGCCGCCCACCATGCCAACAATGGCATGTTATGACACAAACAACTATGCAATAGCTTAAAAATATAAACCAATAATAACATTAACTTAAAACACAAACTTAAACTTTATAACATATCTGACTTTACTTGGCCATTGGCAATACACATAACTTAGACACAGGTCTTTTAATAATTGAGGCCTTCGTGCGTAAAGTTACTACCCGCGCAATTCCGTCAGGTCCACAATGCTTCTGCTCAATCCTTCCCAATAACCATTTTCCGGGAGGCATGTCGTCCTCCTTGACTAATACTACCGTTCCAACAGATGGTTCAGGAATTTGGTGAGCCCACTTGCGTCTTTGTAAAAACTGATGTAAATAATCATGTGACCAACGTCGCCAGAACTCCTGCATCATTCGCTGTTGGAGCTGCCAGCGTTGTAAACTGCTAATATTCGCTTTTTCATAATTGGAGTCCGGAACTAAAACCGCTGGCTCTCCAATCAGAAAATGAGCTGGGGTCAATATATCGACCTTATCTTCATCCTCAACATATGACAACGGCCTCGAATTGAGGCACGCTTCAACCTGGGCCAGCACCGTAGCCATTTCTTCATACGTCAGAGTTGTGTTACCGATAATCCTCTTTAAGTGGTACTTAGTGGACTTTATTCCTGCCTCCCAAAGACCACCAAAATTTGGTGCATGAGGAGGAATGAAGTGCCATTCCGTGCCATTTGTAGCAAGATACTCTGCTAATTCGGCGTTAAAATTAGATTTTTCGGCATTGTATAAAACAAGTAATTCACGCGCAGCACCTACAAAATTTGTACCGTTGTCGCTGTACAACTCGGCGCAGCGACCACGCCTAGCTACAAATCTTTTATACGCAGCTAAGAACCCCTTGGTACTCAACTCGCTAACTACTTCTATATGAACTGCTCGAGTAGACATGCATATAAAGAGTGCAATGTAACCCTTATATGATTTGTTCCCACGCCCTTTCGATACTCTTATATTTATGGGTCCTGCATAATCCACTCCTGTACATAAAAAAGGTTTATTTGGTGTTACACGTGCTGATGGTAGTTGCCCCATAAGTTGAGTTCGAGTTTTGGCTGCATACCTAATGCATGTAACACAGTTCCTCACATATTTTTTGGCTAGCAATTTAACCCCGATAATCCAATACTTGGATCTTAAATATGTGACCATAAGCTGCGGGCCCCCATGCATGGTTTTTGCATGAGCGTCAGCAACCAGAAGCTGACTCAAAAAAGATTCTTTTGGCAAGAGGATTGGGTGTACGCGATTCTGATCCAATTGAGACATGTCTAGTCTTCCTCCAACTCTTATAATTCCATCAGAATCAATAAAGCTATTTAACGACTTCAGATTACCCTTTTTCTTACTATTCTTTGATTCCTTCAATTCTTCCGAAAAATCCTCTTGGCATCTTTTTATGCAAGTGTTCGTAGCATCGTCCAGCTCCTGCTTTGTTAATTCTTTTGTGCTAGGTTTATTAGTTGCATTTTTCCTCAGATTCAGAAACCGCTTGCAGTACGCTATGACTCTAATTAATTTTGACAACTTCGAAAACTTATTCCAGATGGTAATTGTATCCAACGCAGTCGTGTGCACCTTGACTTCTTCCAAATGCGTTGCGAGATGCTTCGGTCTTTTATATTCAATCACTTCCTGTCGCAACAGATCCGGACCATTCCACCATATAGCCGTAGATTTTAATTCAGATGGGCACACACCACGGGAAGCGCAATCTGCAGGATTTTCTTTAGATGACACGTGTGACCAGTGGTAAGTATCCACGATGTTTAAAATATCTGAAGCACGATTGGCTACAAACGTCTTCCAGCGGCTCGGATGACTATTGAGCCAAGCCAGTACCACTTCACTATCTGTCCACGCATGCCAATCACACTTCTGGATACCCATTACATCTCCTACTTCAGCCATTAATTTGGCCAGAAGAACGGCCCCACATAGTTCGAGCCTTGGTATAGACACTTGTCTAATTGGTGCCACCTTTGTTTTCGACGTGACCAGAGAAATGTTAATTTTTTCCCTCGTCGTCTATAACTCTGAGATAAATGACAGCTGCATATGCCATTTTGGAAGCATCAGAGAAGCCATGGAGTTCCTGCTTTACGTTAGCGACAATATGCAGCCATCGTGGGATTCTAACCTCGCCCAAGAAAGGTAAGTTGCGATGGTAAGTAGCCCATTCCTGTACTAAATTATTAGGAATTTCTTGATCCCACTCTAAACCTGCTAACCACAATTTCTGAATAAATATTTTGGCTAATACAATACTAGGCGCTAGCCACCCTAATGGGTCAAACAACCGCGCTATTTCGGCGATAATTTTTCTTTTTGTTATAGGTGCAGTGACCGTCAGAAGTTTTACGGCATACTGGAAGACGTCATCACATGAGTTCCAGGTAAGTCCCAGTATTTTTGTAACCTCGTCAGTTTTTATCTTTAGTTCGTCATCTGTAGTACACTTACCCTCCCTGATTTTATCTAATAATGCCTTGCTATTACTCCTCCATTTTTGCAAGTAGAAGCCGCCTTTAGCTAAAACTTCGTTCATCTCTATGTAGATTTTGTATCCCTCTTCTGTAGTATCCGCTCCCGTCATCAAATCATCCATGTAAAAATCATTAAGAATTATCTTCTCCACCTGCGGCTTATCCTTACATTCATCATACGCAACTTGATGTAATGCACGAACCGCTAAGTATGGTGCTGATGCGGTACCAAAAGTGACGGTCATCAACTCGTATTCTTCTATTTCCTTTCCAGGATCGTCTCTCCAGAGTATCCGTTGATACATTGTATCAGAATTATCAAGCAGTACCGCTCTATACATTTTGATGACGTCGCTGACAAGACATATCGGATGGGTTCTCCATCGCATAATCGTATGACGGAGTTCAGCTTGTAACGTCGGACCAATTAATAAGTTGTCATTAAGTGACATTCCCATTGTTCCTTTGCAGGAAGCATCAAATACGACACGCACTTTCGTCGTTTCCTTATCCTCCCGGATGACGGCGTGATGAGGTAAGTATATTGCTTTACTATTATCCTTTTCCTTTTCTGTAATCTTTCTCATATGCTTCAAATCTAAATATTCTTGCATAACCTTAGCATAATCTTCTCTTAATGTACTGTTCTTCTTTAACCTTGTCTCTAAACTCTTCAGTCTTTTTTCAGCAATGCACTTAGACTCGCCAACCTTACTGACCGGGTCAGAATCACGCAGCGGCAGTTTTACAATGTATCTGCCCATGCTATTCCGCTTTGTGGTAGCCGTAAATATTTTTTCACATTTAATTTCATCCTCCGTGAGTATCTTCTTTGTTCCAGATGGTTCAGCTTCCAACTCCCAAAATCGTTTCAACATGTCATCGGCTTGAACACTGGAGTGCATCACGGCAATGTGTGAATGAACATTTGACTCAGGATCCACTTCACAAGATCCCGACAGTATCCATCCAAAACTAGTATCTTGCGCCAATAGAGTTCCAGTTATATTTCTTTTAATGCCCTCCTGGATAATTTGACTGTAAACCTCAGCACCCAATAAAATATCAATTTTATTAGGTTTGTGGTATTCAGGATCAGCCAAATCATCCTCGGTCAAATCTATCCATTCTATCCTGGCTACTCTCGTAGCTGGAAGAAGGGTGGTGACCGACTTCAGTACGTAAGCATTAACCCCTACCTGGAAATTCGGATCTATTCTTGACCTCAACTTAATATCAACAGTGAACTTAGACGTTACACTTTTTTCACCCCCTACACCTAATACAGTGTGCCTTGATGGCTTTTTCTTCAATCCTAAATATTGGACTGTGGACTCCGTAACGAAAGAACCCTGTGACCCTTGGTCTAGCAAAGCCCTAATGACCTGATAATTCCCTTCTTTCGACTCAGCTTTAACCAAAGCCGTAGTTAAGAGCACAGTTTTCTGACCTCTTCCTGTCGAAAGACATGACACTATCGGTTTGCTTGACCCCTCCGCTTGAACGGTTATTTCACTACTATTTTTATTTGTATCCTCCTTCACCGACCTACCAGCAGACGATGAGGCTTCCTCGCGAGCATTATTATTAATTTCCCCAACACCAGACCCCGAAACACCTGTTGGGTGTAATAACGTGTGGTGGCGGCGTTTGCACACTTGGCATCTAAGAGTGTTTCTACAGGCTTTTGCAGAATGGTTATTGAGAAAGCAAACAAAACACAACTTATTTTCCAGAGCAAAATTACGACGGGCATCGTTAGTTTCTTTACCGAACTTTTTACATAAATATATTTTATGATCTTCAGAACAATATAAACAAGACGCAGTGTGATCAGCATTTTTTTTAACAATGTGAAAAGACTTGGTAACTTTCTTATCACTATTATTTAACTTAGTTTCTATATTTTCTAGACCTCTGAATCGACCTGTTAAGAACTCCGAGAACTGAACAAAAGTTGGTAAATCATCAGATGGCTCTGAGGCTACCTTCAACTCCCAGGCCTTTCGAGTATCTTTATCTAATTTTATACTTATAATATGAATAATCAATATATCCCAGGATGAAACATCAATACCTAGATTTTTTATTGACTCTAAGCAATCTGACGTTGTACTTATAAGTTTCTTAATTTCAGTAGCCGATTCAGACACTAAATTCTTTTGACTTAACAAACGTTTCAAGATGCCGTTAGCTAAAAACCGTTTATTATTGTACATACTGTCCAACTTTTCCCAAGCAATTTGATAACTATCGGACGACATTTTAATATTTCGCAATAGCTGTTCAGCTTCTCCTGTCAAATGACCTCGGAGATAGTAAAACCTTTGGGCATCATCTAGGGCCTTGTTTTCGTGCACAAGACCTAAAAACAAGTCCCTAAATGTCTGCCACTCCGTATAATTACCCGAAAACATAGGAATTTTTATTTCAGGCAACTTGAAACGTGTAGCTGAACTTTGACCAGATACAACAACACTTTGTTTATTCGAATTTAATTTACATAACATCTCTTTTAAATCAGTCTTATATTCTACGTACAACTCTTCTACATCATCATATATTGCATTTTTGTGGTAGTCTGAACTATACAAATCTGATCTCTTGACTTGACTTATAATTTTAGTATGAGTGTCTGAAAATAGAGACCACTGTTGTTCTAAATTATCTAGCCTGGTTTCCACATAAGAAGTCGTTAATCTTTCCTTTGGGGACTTCTTAAAATTAGCCTTAGCTTTTAACATTTTGGCTTTAATATCATCTTGCAGATCACTAAACGCTTCCATTATGTAATAATAAAACGTAAACAACTATTTGAACAACAAAGTACTAAACTATAACTTTAAAATTTTACAAGTCTTTAAACAGAAGTTCACTGAACCCAAAATCGGGCATGGATTCCCCGTCTCAACCACTTTTCACTTAAAACTATTACAAGTCCAAACTACTAAAAAATTTACTAAGTTAATTTATAATGGAAATTAATTTCCAATAAACTTTCACTTTTTTGGAAATTTCCAACTAATCTTCCTGATAATAATTGGAAATAATTGTACTCACGATTTATCCACTGATTCACTCACTGACACTAACTGCTGATGCCCCGTTGTGATGTCTGCGCCACAGTACAAGTGGCGCCCTCTCGTGGCCACGAGCTGCACCTCTTCTCCTCCCTTGCCTCGTCCCTCCGGTTGCTGCTGCCACCAGTAGTGCTGCACCACGCTCCACTGGATGCACCCTGCGCCAACCGGTCTTCCACCTCCAGCTCCTGGCACCTCTCACCTGGTACCCACTGAAGGGGATGCTCTGGACAGCGATCCACTGCCCAGTAACGAAGCGAAGGGTGGTAATTTCTACCACCACCGGAAACCACCACGAAACACTCCCGACCACATCCGACTCCTAAGGACCATGTACGAGACCGAGGGTCGACTTGGGAGGGGATGGCAATTAAATACTGTTATTATTAATTTACAAGTATATTGCCTATTTCAATGCTCGCGTTTTGATCTCACAAAAAAATAATATTCTAACTTACATACGTATTTGCTTGTAACGAAACCATAGCGCGATCTAATTCGACGACAACGCCATCTATCGAGGTATGCGACAATTTTATTGATTTAAATACGAATATGAATATTTCACGCTATGATTTCGTTACCCAAACAAACCGTGATAGTTGAAAGTTGAAATTTTCACAGATTATGTATTTTTGTTGCCGCTATAACAACAAATACTGAAAACTAGAATAAAATAAATATTTTGATTGTGTCCCATACAACAAACGTGATTTTTTTGCTCAATTTCTAAATAATGGTACGGAACCCTTCGTGTGCGAGTCCTACTCGCACTTGGTCGGTATTATACTAACTATAATTTTTGAACTGTGTCATCATGGCTATTGTGATTGTTTGTGTGTCAGAGCGCGGCGTGTCGCTGCGGGCGTGCGTGAGGCTGGTGGTGTCGGCGCGGCTGGCGGGCGGCGCGGGCGCGGGCTGGCAGCACGCGCAGCTGTGCCGGCAGCCGCTCGCCGCCACCGCCGCCGCGCTAGAGCTGCATGCCCTCGTCCTACCACTACAGGACTAAACCCCGCTCACACAATGAAATGACTAGTGCAAGTGAACATCTAAAGGCGGGTCTACGCTAGACGAACCGAGCACGAACGGAGCCGTTCTCGGCTTGTCATTCGCGGCGTCAACTGTGTACGCACAACGAACCTGCAACGATTACCGTTAGCAAATCCCTTTGTGTTCGTTAAAAACAGACAACAGGCGGAACGCAGCCGAGCACGAACGAAATGCTCGCAGCGCTCTCGTTAGAGGCTTGTAAGTTGGTCCACACTAGACGAATTGTGTTCGGCTCGTGCTCCGCTCGTGCTCGGCTCTCCTAGCGTAGACACAGCTTAAGGGATCTATCAGACAGGGAGCGGTCACGCGGTCAGTTTTGCGTTATTTGTGTCGTATTACGTTACATAGATATACCCACACAGGAGGCATTCTGACCGCGTCGGTAAAGTAGAAGTAATTGTAGTAAATCTCGAACATAGAACGGTCGACCGCGTGATCGCTCTCCGTCTGATAGATCCCTAAGAAAGTAGCGCGCCAAAATACGGGTGTGTGGCAGAGGAACGTTACTGTCTTCCCATTTATACGCTTTTGGACTGGTTTTTTATTACCTAAAATCGTTGACAAACATCTCATAGAACCCGAACGCCTCGTTAGTTCACTCTTAACTGATCGTTTTGGTCATGCCATCCGGTATATTTGACCTAGCAGAAGACACCTGACCTACCTGCATTCGCTCATCTTTCCTTGGTCCGTGGCTCCACTTCACCGCGCCCCAGTAACGTGTCACTTTGTCATCCAATAACTAATGCTATCTACCAGATATTGCCATCCGAGACATGTTAAACCAAAACTTTAATTTATCTGTCAGATAAGTTCCTGAGACTTTATCAGTAACCGGTGAAACTGGCCATAAATGTACCACTCGTATACACAATATAGGCGCTTGTGCACGAAACAACTTTACTTGACGCAACTATAAACTATTTGGTTTCTATCTATACGACAGGTTTCTGTAAGTGGCGCCTTTTCATAGAAAAAGCTAGTTGCCAGCTGGTTATAGTTGTGTCATGTGCTAAGTGCTAAACACGCGATTCGCGATGTTTTGGGCTATTCCACGGACTTCTTATACAGGGTGGTCCCTCAAAATATATTATAAATCAAATGGAGCAGTTATATGGGTAAGGTCAATGACCAATTTTTAATTTCATAATATAAGTAAATGACCTTGTCCATACATACCCCTGTTTCGTTTGACCCATACTGCTAGGGACATCCTGTTCGGACGTTGAAATAAAATATGCTTTCTGCAGTGCCAGAAAAAAACTCGTTTCTAATTTGACGTCTGAAGACCATAACTTGGTTGTTAAACTTCTAATTTGACGTCTTAAGTCAATAACGTGCAATCGGTAAACAAAATGGCATGCTGAGGTCTCAAACCATTTGTTGAGTTAAACTCAAAATGAGCACAGGCCAATGATGTCCTATTCAACATTATAATATTGACAATACAAGCAACTTGTACGAAAATATAATATTCGTATATTCAAGTTCCCGCTGTCACTGTAGTGACGATAAAATGTCGTCACACGACTTTCAGTCTTAATGTTCCTGTTATATCGTCGTCTACTATATTATATGTAAACACATAAGTAATATAAAACAGTAATTGTTTAATAGTTTCATCAATATCTATAGAATAAAACAAATACAAACATCCGAATCAAGAACCTCCTCCTTTTTGGGAAGTCGGTTAAAAATATTAACTGAAAAAAATATTCTACCGGTATAAATATGTAACTATTGAAAATTTGCCATTATAGTTACTAGTTGTCGACATTATCATATAAACACTTTTCAATCAATACGAGGTCATCAATGACGTGAATTTTGAAGAAGTGGGAATACGCCCTAACTTTAAATAATGTTCACAGCAGTCTTGGATTAACGAATAGGCCGTGGTCTAAAGGTCGCCGAATTTACTACAAATGGAAAATTATTATTTGTAAGGTTTGTTCATGGGGCGGCGGAAATAAAGTAGCCTACACTCATTAAAAATATAAATCCGGCACTGGTTCACATTAATTGACAGTTTCTGAAAAAATATATGGAAGAATGATCAAAGAAAAGCTTTGTGTATAGCACACATTTATGCGTAAGCGCATCTGTCAACTATCAACTGTCAATAGAATATAATTCATCCAACATTATAACATATAATCAAATAATACATAGTCATACAAATATTCTTCTTCTATTATATAATAGTTTTGGAATAAAAATATTGAAAATTTCAAATATAAAATAATTATATCTACGAAATTATTTATATTCTGTTTTTCCATCATGGTACGGCCCTAAGTACCAAGTTACTTGTACTGAAAATAAACATTGTCTAATAAAATATATTAATATAAGATTAGCATTTATTCATTTTATATTAGTTTATAATAAGTTATTTAAACTGTTTTGTAATGTTCTACGAAGTTTCTATTTTCCTATTTAAACTTGTCATTGTAGCTTGTAAACTATAGAAATCAATGTTTAAATCAGACGTTTGATAATAATAAATAACAATATTGTAATGGAAGCGAGTCATGGCGGCACTTTTATAAAAAATATAAGAAAATCGACATGCTGGAATAGATTATTCATATTTAGCTAGACGAAGAAAAATCGGATGTTGACATCATTTTAAAAAGGTATGTCACATAAAGTTCATAACTGTTTTAATATGTATGAGTCCGCTATGATTCTCTAATTAAGATATTTTTAAATGTTCATCTATGTGCTTGAATAAACTATTTTGTTTCACCAAACAGTGGGGTTAAAGATCAGCTCTTATCCTTAAGATAATGATTCTTGAGAACACACTAATTGTAATATTTCTATCATTCCACGTTATATCTAAGTAAAAAATATATATTTAAAACATAATTTTTGACTAAACTCGACGGACGCTTAGAATTATTTAGCAAATCAAATGAGTCGAAGTATACACTCAAGGCTTCACTATGAAAATGTTTCAAGGGTTTAAAAACATGCTGTCTCTAAAAAAAAATATGCTGTGACAAAATTGTTTAAATATGTACCCATAAATGTGTTTAGTGAGTAGTTCCGCGAGCCTGAGAAACATTGATTAAATCAAGCTGAGCTCAATATCGCTAAATACTCGTGATTATTATTCAAAATATTTTTTGTTTATGACGACGTCGACCAATGAACTAACCATTCGTCATACTTTGTATATTTTTAGTTCATTTGAATTTGTATAAAATGTGTTGATATTGCGCAAAATTGATGTTGAATAAATCTGCCATGTCTTAATATAATTGGGCCGTGCAATAAAATTTAAAGTGTAATTTAACTATGATTAAATAAAACAAAATGATTTAAGTTATTTCATATTTGTATTTAATAATGTTCAGCTTAAAACGCTTTTTGAAGTGAAAACATTATTGTGACGTCAAAATAAATATAAACTGAAAATCACAGATTTTATTTCTTGTTTCCTTACATTTTTAATAAGTATTAAGGTCATGGCACATATGGACGGCAGGTATAGGGCGCGAGGCCCAGCTATAGTTGTCTGTTGGAGTCAGGGCCTAAATTAAACTTGCGAGTAATTAATTTCGAGTGGGATCACCAATGTGGAGTGCCAAAAATAATATCCAGACCTCACCAATAGTGCTACGGGTTGTTCGAAAGAGATACCGCGGCCCTGGCACATAAAAGGCCCACGACGGAACACGACGGGTTTTAGTCAGTAATGGTCTTACTACAAAAACTTAAACATGTGTCTAAGACTTGTCTAAAAAAATTGAGGCTGCAAAATGGACCTTATTTCGACGTCATAATATGATTTTTTTTTAAGACAAGTCTTAAACGTTTAAAAGTTTTTGTGGTAAGACGGTAAGAGTCTGACACTCCCTCGCCGCTGCTAACCCACAGCGGCAGGGGTCATTTGATGATTTTTGACGTCGTTAAAAAAAAAGACCTCACCAATAGATAGTGGTTGTGCCACACCATCTAAGTGCAAACCTCACTTGTGTTTAACGCCTCCATGCGGCTACGGAGAGCAGTTAAGACGCGGGTGAAACCGCGGGCGGGAGCTAGTTACATACTATGAAATGCACTTATGCTAAAGCAGCCAAAATCAAAAATTGTTTATTCAAACTTGGCTGCAAAACAACACTTTTTGAATGTCAGTCCTGCTTGCAAGGATTTGCGAGAAAAAAAAAAGATTATATTATAGTAACTTATTTATTATTATTTTATGAGTGTTAAAATATAATTTAAAGATATTTTGGGACTTAGAAAACACTTTTGGGTAAAATCTGGATCTCGATAAATCATTTTTAATGCCAGTTTGGAATGCAAAGCTAGTTAGTTATACAAAGCTAAAAATGTTCTGCTATGCAGAATACGGAGACTAATCATTCTGCATAAAAAGTAATGACAATTTATTAAATTGAACTATAATTTTGTCACAATAATTACATACAATCAGTCTTTACATTGGTCCCGAACACCTTAAGGTAAGATAGCATAACTATACGTCTATACTAGAAGTTCGTATGTTTGTCAATATAATGTCATCGTAATACAGTATTTATTGTTAATTTAAGTAATAAACTTTTAAAGGTGCTTTGCTGAACATAATCTTCGAAACATGCGAAATTTTGTCAACAGCCCACGTATTCATTTCGTGCTGGCAACCAAATAGTTAAGTACTTGTACTTACATACGTATCTTTTTTTTTTTTTTTGGGAGGGTGAAATCCTCATGGACTTCCTCCGCCTGGGGAAAGGCGGAGGGGTATGCCGGACTCCTACCGGCTAAAACCACCTTGTGTCCTCCTTGCACGTGTGCGCGGGGCCGCGGGAATCCAGATTCTTCCGCAGCCCCACACTGGTGCTGGCCCTCGCACGGGCCTCGTCTCTTGCACGGGGTAGTGAGGTGTTCGCCTATCCCGTGCATCATCTCAGGGGCACGCGCCGACACACGCGCGTGCCACCGCCTCGGGTCCACTGAGTAGGGGCGGGAACTTCCCCAAGTCCCTCGCCCTTGAACCCGTTCATGGGGGGCGGAAGAGGGCGTTGTCCGCCCTTCTCCTGCGCTCATCTCACGACTCTGCACTGCCGACCATCCTCCGTACCAAAGCAGGCAGCGACAGATCGTCTCCAATTTCGTTGGTGAGGACACGGCGCTGCTCCTCCCAAGCTACACACTCAGCGAGCGTGTGTTGCGCCGTGTCCTCCCCGCAATGGACGCAGTGGTGACACCGAGCGTCCGGTTCCCTGTCTAAGCGACACAGGAACTTGCCGAAGCACCCATGCCCCGACAGTACCTGCGTCACCCTGAATGACAGAGAGCCGTCCCTTCTCCCGAGCCAGTCGTCGAGTACTGGCCGGATCGCCTCGACGGTAGCAAGGCCGGCGGTAGGGCGCATCAGCCTTTGCCACCATTCCGCCACTAGGACTCGACGGAGCTCCTCTCGGCGCAGCTCGATTTCCCGCTGCACCGGCCTCGAGCCCCGTACCCGCTCTTCCTCGCGCCATCGGTATAATGACGCGAGTACTTTTGCCTCTAGGTCCCAGGGCGGGGATCCGGCCAGGACGCAAGCCGCCTCGTAGGAAATCGTGCGGTACCCTCGGATGACTCTGACGGCCATCGCCCTCTGCGGTTTGCGCAGGATGGCGAGACTGCCGGCCGTCATGTCCAACGCCCACACAGGGGCTCCATATAGGGCCATGGACCGCACGATCCCCACGTACAACCGCCTACAGGCGGCGCTCGGTTTCCCCAAGTTGGGAAGCAACGATGATAGTGCGCCCGCAGCACCCATCAGCTTGGGCGTCAGCCGCCGGAAGTGAGGCCCGAATTCCCATCGGCTGTCGAGCACCAGGCCCAGGTACTTCATGGTGTGGCCGACAGCAATCCGGGCCCCGCTGACCACGATGTGTGATCCCGGCGGCGGACTTACATACGTATCTAAGTCAACATAGTAAGTATGATTAATTAAAGTAACAAAACAATTTGCCTTAACTTCGCCATTTTATGTGAAGGAAAATTGCAATCGATTTTCAAAATCGAAAGAATGTACTTAAATATATTTTTTTATGTCATAAATTGCCTTTGGCTATAATCATGATATATGATTCAATGAAATTTAGTTATACACTAGCGCAAGTCGTTTAATCACATAGCAGCTTCGACCAGATGACTGCGGCATATGCATATGACTAAAATACTCTATAATATCACTGTTTCAAATCTTGAGCATAAGGACTTTTTAGAGAGTTCAGACTTTTCCATCAATTGTTATTTCACTAAAACCCATCACGAATGAAATCAACACAGAAATAAAGAAAAAGAGTAAAATAGCAAACTTTTGAATCGAAGCCAGCATTAGGAGCTTAACTATCTGTTTTGGCCTGGGCGAGGTGGTCGCGCATGGCGGAGACGCTGACGGCGCCGTTCTGCACCAGCTCGAGCACGGCCAGCAGCAGGCGCGGCAGCTTGTTCTTGGCCGCGAACTCGATCACGTCGCACGCGTTGTCCGCGCTCACGCCCCGCGCCAGCCTGTCCACGCAGCGCTGCTCCAAGTCCGGCATCATGTAGTACGCCGCCAGTAACAGCAGCTGCTCCAGCCCTGCTTCAGGCAACGCGTGCAAGTACACGTAGTCCTTCAGGTGCTGCAGCGTGGCGCGCGAGGTCCCGGGGAGCTCGACCCTGCCCTGGGCGGTCTCGCGCCACGCGCCGCCCAGCATGCGGCGCAGCACGGGGCTGGCGGCGGCCAGCACGGCGCGGTGCACGTGCACGGACCCATCCTCGCCGCGCAGCTCGAAGTCCGTGAGCTCGGCGTCGTCGTGCAGGCTGGCGAACGAACTGGCGCACGGAGCCGCCTCCATACAAGCCGTTACGTCAAACGTGTATTGTTGCTTCTTGTTCTCGTGGATGAGATGCCACGTGCCGTCGTCGGTGGTGAAGCTCTTGGCAATACCGAGCTCTGTGCTCGTGAGCTTGATCGTGTACGTTAGGTCGTCATTGGCGCGTCGCTTGACGAAGCGCGCGAAGATGAGGTTGTTGTAGACGTTGTTGACGAGGGCGGCGATGAGCTTGAGCTGCAGCACGGCCGCGCCGTTGATCACGAACTCGGGGGTGGTGCGCGTCGCGTACAGGCTGTTGTAATTCGTTACAGAGATCTTCACCTCCAACGAGTTGGCCTTTTGAACTAATTCTTTGGCTTCCATACTGTAAACAAGAAAAATGATCGTATAAGAAATTGTGTTTTAATCTAATTCTCATTAAATCCTTTTTTCCCCAAATAACACAAAATTAAGATTTTTATGTGAATATTAGGTATTTCTTTTCTAATCATACAAGTAGGTCTAGTCCGTATTGGTTCTTGACCATTTTTTTTTTTTTTTTTTTTTTTTTGGCAGGGGGAAAATCCTCATGGACTTCCCTCCACCTGGGGTCGGTGGAGGGGGTGTGCCGGACTCTTACCGGCTAAAAACCCACCCAGTGTTGCCTTCTACCTTACCTATTGTCGAGGGCACGGGTATCGCCAAAGCATTCTTCCGCACCCCCGACAGGTATTGACCCGCCAGATGTTCAAAGGCGGGCCCCGTCAACCTCTGTGGCCGTCACCCAGCGGCCACAGCAAACTCCACTAAGAGAGGCGCGCGCAACACAACGCCACCGTCTCGAGGCCTGTTTCTGATCGGACGACAGACGCCCCTAGTCTGTCGCCCGCAGGCCGCGCCCTATGGTGGCCGGAGATCAGCCACCCTGCGACGCCCACCACGTCTGCTGCGGGCGGGGAGAGAGGAAGCAGTTTCTCTCTCCCTTTCCGCCGCCTCCTTTAAAACCATCACATCCTCACAAAAGGAGGCGACGGCGTTCCACCCTTCTTCGCTGCCGACCATGCAGGACACAACAGCCGGCAGCGAAAGACTTCCCGCAGCATCTACTGCTGCCGCGAGGTCACGGCGCTGCGTTGCCCATGCTGGGCACTCCACCAACGTGTGCAACGCCGAGTCCTCGCTGCAGATCCCACAGTGGTGGCACTTGGGCGTGGGCTCCCGGCCTATGCGACACAGGAACTTTCCGAAACACCCATGTCCGGTAAGAACCTGTGTCAGGCGGAAGCTGAGGGCGCCGTGGCTTCTCTCCAGCCACTCCTTCATAACGGGCCTGACCGCCGCGACAACGGCGTGCCCTGCCGTGGGTCGCGCAAGTCGCTGCTCCCATTTCACCATTAACACCTGGCGGAGCTCTGCTCTGCGCGCCTCGACTTGTCGAGGCACGAGGCACTCACCCCGCTGCACTGCTTCCTCGCGCCATGTATAGAGTGACGCGAGGACTTTCCCGTCTAGGTCCCATGGTGGGGATCCGGCTAGGAGGCATGCCGCTTCAAAGGATATCGTACGGTATCCCCTTATGACCCTGATGGCCATCGCTCGCTGAGGTCTTCGCAGCACTGCAAGATTGCGGGCCATCAGGGTGTTCGCCCACACTGGCGCTGCGTAGAGCGCCATCGCCCGCACGACCCCCATATAGAGCCTCCGGCAGGAGGTATTGGGTCCCCTGAGGTTGGGCAGCAGGCGTGAGAGCGCAGAAGCTGCGGCCAACAATCGGGGAGCGAGACGTTGGAAATGCGGCCCGAAGTCCCACCGACTGTCGAGAACGAGACCGAGGTATTTCATCGTCGATTCGACAGCGATGGTGACCCCTCCTACTACGATGCTAGACCCCGGAGGTGGCTTCTTCCTCGGCCCATGGAAGCAGAGGGCCTCAGACTTGTGCAAGGCCACCTCGAGGCCAAGACGCCGGATCCTACCCACGACCTGCGCGACACTGGCTGTGGCCCGAATGGCCGCCTGTCGGTACGTCTTCCCACGTGCTGTTACTAGCGTGTCGTCAGCGTAGCATATCACGCTGACGCCGTGGAGAAGCGCACCGCGCAGGACCCAATCGTATCCAATGTTCCACAGGAGAGGGCCGAGAACCGACCCCTGAGGAACACCGCACGTCATCTCACGACGACCCCATCCTTCTCGACCCGGGTACACGATAGCCCTTTCGGACAAATAGGCCCCGATTATGCGACGGAGGTACCCTGGCACTCCGTGATAACGGAGCGCTTCCTTTATGGTATTCCAGGGCAGGGTGTTGAACGCGTTGGCGATGTCGAGCGACACCGCCAAGACCACCTCGCCCCGGGCGACTGCTTCCTCCGCCAGGACCCTCACGCGCATGATCGCGTCAACTGTTGAACGCCCCTTGCGGAAACCATACTGGTTGTTGGCCAGATCCGGCCCCTCTCCGGTTATGTGCTGAATAAGGCGGTCGGCGATGATTCGCTCAAAGATTTTTCCCACCTCATTCAGCAACACAATGGGCCTGTAGGCAGATGGTGAGTCTGCGGGGCGTCCCTCCTTCTTGAGCAGGACCAGCTTTCCGATCTTCCACTGGTGGGGAAACTGACCCTGCTGCAGACATGCGCTCAAGAGTCCTGCAAGTCGGGGCCCGAGAGCCTTTATGGCCAGAGCCCATACTCGTCCTGGAATGCCATCGGGCCCTGGGGCGGTGTTTTTAATACGAGCGACCGCCACTCTCAACTCTACCTGGGTCACTTCAGGCACGTCGTCGTTGTCGACCTCTGCGTTGGGCATGCTCCAAGGCGGAACCATGGCGGGTGGGTTATGCTCCGGTCTTAGGGGGAATAGAGCGCCAACCACATCCTCCAAAAGTTGTGGCTGCAGAGTCTGAGTCAGTGGGGGAGCCCACTGGCGCAACTTACCCCTGACCATACGGTAGGGGCGACCCCAAGGGTCACGGTCTAGTGTCGCCAGTAGTTCCCTTTGAGCCTCTGCTTTGGCCTTCCCGATGGCCAGCTGGAGAGCGCTCTTTGCCTCCCTGTAGGCCTCATAGAGGTCCGCCTCTTCGGCCGTCGCTGTAAAGGGGCGACGGCGTCTTCTTCGGTACCTGGCATACTGGCGGCGCACTTCCACACATGTGATGCGCAACTGTGCAATCTCCTGTGACCACCAGTATACCTGGCGCCTAGATGGTGTCGGATGGACTCGGGGCATGGCACTGTCGCAAATCTGCGACATACTCTCCTGTAACCACTCCGCTTCTTCTTCGATGTTAGCAGGCCTGTCCGGATGGTCCAGCCAGGCCTTAACGATAGCAGCTTCCACGAGAGCATCCCGGTCCAGTCGTTTAAGTGCCCAGCGCGGGCCCTCTCCAGCGCCCACCGGTGCCGCTTGAACCGGCCTGCTTGAGGTATGAGCGGAGATACTGAAACGGATGTACCTATGGTCAGACAGCGTCTCCACCCCCTCCAACACGTGCCAACCCTGGACGCGGCATGCGAGCACAGGACTTGCGAAAGTGAGGTCCACTATAGACCCACCCCGTTGTCGCACGCACGTCTGCACGCAACCCCGGTTCAGGAGAAGCAGGTCTTGCTCGACCGCCCACTCCTCCATTAACTCTCCCCGCACATTTGTAGTCGGGGAACCCCAGGCAGTGGACTTTGCATTGAAGTCCCCCAAAACGAGAACGGGTCGCGGGCGACTACGACTTATAACCGTGCTCAACTCTAGCATGATCACCTCGAGGTCGGCGAGAGAAAGGCTGGGGGCAAAGTACACCCCCGCGATTAATAATTCACCCCACACTGCCGTGACATAGCCCCGCCCCCGGGTGACGTCCTCAAAGGATGGTGTGTCCACAGCAATTCTTGCTATGAGCGCCACCGAACTGTTGCTGTCGCACACCCAGTCATCCCTAGGTGGCACATAATACGGCTCGGCGACGACTGCGACGTCGATCATCCACTCCGCCATGCTCTGGAGCAATAGATCCTGAGCCCTGGCACAGTGGTTGATATTTGCTTGGAGGAATCTACTACTTAGGGCCATTATTGTGTGTCCATGGTAACCTCCTCGGGCGAAGGTGGGTCCAATACCGCAGCCGATGGGTGAACCGGCTGTGAGGAACCACTTGTTTCCATCTGCGAGTTCTCTGAGTTTCTACTAGCCGGCGGATGAACCGACTGTGTGGTAGTGACCCTCGATGTTCCTCTCTTGTTTGGCTTGGGCCTCGCGCAGACCTTTGCCCCAGTCTGATGGTCGGCTGGTTTGCCAGATGCTGCACAAAGTACGCAGTGCGGATTCTCTGTGCAGGAGGCTGCCTTGTGCCCAAGTTGGCCGCAGCGGAAACAAAGCTGACTGCGGTCGACCCCCGCTGTACACTGTACCCCCACGTGTCCCTCTTCCAGGCAACGGTAACACCGAAAAGGCTTGGGTGCCAGAAGCGAAACCTGTGCTGAGACCCAACCCACAATCAATCTCCTTCCATTTGAAATCCTGTTGGCTGCCGCTACGGGGCAGCTTACCAGAACTTTCCCTAGGCCAAAGGCTCCTCTTCTAATACTTCCCGCCTTTATCTGCTCTGGCAGACAGTTTCCGGCCTTTGAGATGGCCCCAATAACCTCGTCTGTGGTGACAGAGTCGTCCAGGCCCGAAATGAGTAAGTCTGCACACTTCGTGGGCCTGGAAACTCGGACGTCTTCCTGTCCTAGTGAAACCCTAAGTCTTTCAGCAAGGGCATCAGCTTTAGGGCCACTAGTGGTACCGGAAATTTCCAGTAGTCGGGCACCGGTTGTGGTTGTTTTGCACCGGATGCCCGAAATGCCGAGGTCACTTAGCGAGATGTTCGCTTTCGCCCGTGTTAACACCTCAGCATATGTGAGACCCCGCTCCTCCGCCCCAGGCTGTAGTGTAATGACCACAGCCGTCGAACGAGGGGCACGTAGCCTCACAGCCGGTTTTTTTACCGCAGACTCTGTTGGTTTAGCCTTGCGGCGGGCGTTTTCCTTCCGACGTCCTCGTCGAACCGTTGTCCATTCCACCTCATTCGTTGTGGCGCCCGACGGTATTGGGCGAGTCGCTTGTATTAGCGACGCTCTGGTGGGAGCCCCGTTACTCGACTTTTCCGTAATCTTCGCCTTTTTCTTCCCCTTTCGATTTGGGGGTATCACCCCCGGGGTTGCTGTAGCCGACTGCGCCTCATGTTGAACACGGGGTGCTGCGGCTTTTGCCGCATAGGACGGCGGTGAAGCTCTGCGTTCATCAGAAGCAAGAGGAGGGCGCAAGATCCTGCCTTCTAGAACCGAGAACCGAGCGTTGAAACTCGCCATCTGGCGCATCAAGCCGGCCAACTCCGACTCTTGGGGAGGCTGCTGCTTTGTGGGCTGTAGTTCTGGCAGCGTCTGTGTTTGCAATTGAGGCAAACCCACCTCCCTTCTGAGGTGCTCACGACGGAAATTTGCCATTTCCGCCTTGAACTCCTCATGCTCCTTGCGGAGCTCCGCCATTTGAGCAGCTAGTTTGGCATTCTGTGCCCGTAACAATGCCGCCTCTTCGTTTGTCGTACGGGTGAGGAGGGCCTCAGCACTCTCCTGTATCGAGGCTACAGCCTCTTTAAGTGCCTTTTTGCAGACGCCACTGAGTCCCTTTGAGACTTTCCCCACCCTTTGGATGGCCGCTACGGCGTCCATCATTCGTCTGTTGAGATCTATGGCAGGCAGCTCTTCTGCTTCCACGATCACCTCTGAGGCGGCAGACAACGACTCCGAAAGCCGGTTGATCCTACCTCCTGCTACTCTTCTCGTAAGAGCAGCAATTTGCTGCTCGTCTTCCGCCTGCTTTTCGGCGGCTGCTGCTGCCTTCTGGGCAGCCGCAGCCTCCCGCCGGGCCAGGCTAATACCAACATATTTGCCGGTTGTAGCTGGCCTACCCCTCTTTGTGTCCTTTTTGGCACCGGCTTTGGAGGCCGGCACCGACACTTCGCTCAGGGTCGAGTCTGATCCTGAGTCAGCGCCTGGTCTGGGGCGCTTGAGCTTGCGAGATGAGCTGATGCTCGTTGCGCTCGCCGTGCTCATGAGGCTTTCGTTGTCGGAGTCCGACAATATCCCCACGCTTTCTACCAGTACCTGAGGTACTTTTTCACCTTCACTACTAACTTTTCCTTTATTTTTTATTTGTAAGAATTTTTCCATATTAAATCCCACGATCATGAGAGCATAAAAAACGTCCTTCCCCGGCAGTGGCCTCATACCGGGGCAAGCCTACATACTGTTGGGGGCGGCTGGCCCCAACAGGTGGGAGCGCTAACGACCGTGTCCCCCACGGCCATTCATCCCCTCGCCGCGCTCCCGAAACTTGGGATTAGGTGGTTTTTTATCTTAGAGGTGTCCTTCCTCTGGGCCGGGCGGTTAAACCAAGCCCTCGGCGGCGGCATTAGACATGCCTCCGTCTGCTGTCCGGCCATCCCGGCTCAACAGACCCGCCGAACGGTTTGCTCTTCGATAAGCGAGGAGACAAACGAGCGCCGCTTCGGTGCGCCTGCACCTCTGCGGGTATGGCCGCATCCTTGCCAGGTCCGCGAGTGTGGACTCTGCAAGAGCGGCCCCTCCCTGGGTCCCTCTTCGTCTGGCCTCTCCCCTGAACCTTTCCGGCATGAGTAACTCTACCGGCAGAGCTTCAGGATCATAGAGGCACGCAAGCCCCACCACGACGACAACGTGGAGACACCCTCGGTGGGGTATTGGTTCTTGACCAATGTTATCATGTCATAACATTGTTTGTTTAATAAATAAGTACTCAATAGGTATTCACCCAAATTAATTATATCAATCAATAAGTAATCTTTGTATGAGGCAAACAAGTTTTAGTTTTTTGTGATGATCGGCCACTTGCCGCGGTACCTATGATAGAAACATACCGAGTGCAGCATCGTTCGCCTTGAACATATAACATCACAAAAAAGCTTTTTGATTTCATCTCCCGCTGTTGTTCTCATAAGAACATGACAAGATTAATGTTGTAGCCCGTCATGAACTTGCTATTGTGTTAAGTTTAATGTTGAGCGTTGATTACGCTAATTAGTCCGAAAACCAGTGGGGGATGTAACCAATTACGGAAAAGAGAACAAGTAGTGGGGTATTTCCTTATCTATTTGTACAAATGTATTTGGTACCTTATATATCATATTACGTGATGTGGTCTAGAGGTCAACTAGCTTTGTTTAATAAAGATATCAACGCTTCGACTAGGTATAAGTAGTTGATTGTGCCAAAATTAATGTTATCTGCTTGTTTTCCCTAATATTTGGATAAGAAGTACCTACTTTATTATGTAATTCACAAACTAACTGCCTGCTGTAACTAGTTGATTGCAGAGATGATTATTAATTATATGAATTAATACATATAAACATTAATGCCACTTTTCGTTGTAATTTCAAGGACTAAAGGACTGTCTCATCTATCCAAACCAAATGTTTAGTAATGTTCGAACTATTTATTAGTAGATAGTTCATGTGAAGTTTGCACAAAATAGGTCGAGTGGTTTTTCATTTGTCACATTTTTTTTTTACCAAAATTCATACGTAGCGAAGCGCGTACCGCGGGCTACTAGTAATTAATACACGGATAGCAAATATGTCTATCCATCATGCTTCAATAGTTTTTACAAAGGAATCGTGATGCCTGGAAAACAGGTTATTAACTATTTGTGCGCCCGATTTTGTTTTGAAGAAACTTAAATTGTTCTGTTCTTTACAGTCTAGGTATGTCCAGACTTCACACACCATCTGCCTAGACTATTTGCTAAGTGCCTTCTTATGTTCTTTGGGATGTGCATAAAATCTATGCAGCTTGGTTTGGACAAGTTTGGACGATCAACAGCCACCTTGCAAAATCCGAAATGACAAACTCTTTCTGAAATAGAAATCTCAGTTCAAAATCGTTAATTAAGGGACCTTTTGGAAGGTGCTTACAAGAGAAGGATCATGAAGGATGTATCAAGTGACAAGTGAAATTATACACTTGACGGGTGTGAACGGAACGTTATCTGAGGACCCAGACCCTGTAAAAACCCTCGGCCGATTTACCGAGGGTTTTTAAATGTTGAAAATGTTTACATGCTGTTTTCCGTATTAGTTTGGAATCACGCTTGCGATTACTTAGAACTAGCCAGATAAATAATATAACCGAGAAGTATTTAAAAATACATTAAGAGTGAGAACGTGTGAACTGTGACGTCACACAACATTCGAGTTGTATTATATTTGTTGGGATTGCCGGCGAGGGGTCAGTGTTGTGCCATCCGCGGGACTGACAACATGGCGAAGCTACTCTTTGTACTCGGTAAGTACTGTTTGTTAATATTCACACACACGTAGGAATGTCTCGTCACACAGGGTTTCTTGCAAATATCGGAAGTATCGTAGACTTTGTGCTGCCTTTTATACTGCAGCTAAATTAAAAAATTACGTTCAAGTTTTTAAAGTCAAGTTTTTTTTTATGAGTATCTTTGAAATTCTGTTTGCTTCATTGATTCGTGATAAATCAATACCTACATACTGCAGAAAAAATTAACAAACCGTCTAAGCTAAGATCAAAGACTAGGAAATCTACAACTTTATGCCTTAGATTCATGAGTAGGGTACCTACCTATTGATTATGACCAAACAGTACCTATGTATGTTTTTTGTTGTTGAAATTTCCCATGTGAAGTCATTCAAAAGAATCCAATAGGATCTCATAATTGTCTCACCATTAATTTTGTTCAGTCGATTGCTTTTGAACAATTAAATGCAGCAATTGGTTGACTTACCTAAATTATTTTTCTGGTTTGTTAATCTTTCAAGATCCACAAAGCTGGATCCTTTTATTTGAAACTCAAGGATTCAGTTTAAATTCTCATTTATTTAAATATAAATAATGTCGTTTGTGATAAGTAATTACATACCTAATTCATTTCTATTGGTTACATAAAGCAGCCTGACAAAACCAGATTTACCACTTTTTTTTACAAATCATCTTCAGGTTTTGTTCACATAAAAATGAGATAGGTAAGAAACAACCCATTTAAAATACATATGAATAAAATGATGATATGATCAATAGTCTTGAGGTCTATCGAGTTTTGAATGATTAATGGTGTGCAAAAAAGACGCTGCAAATTGAGTTTTTTGGCAAACATTTTTATTATAGAAGCACGATTAATTGAATAATCAATAAGTATAAGATAATTTGAGGATCTGAATGAAAAATTCAATTTGAAAAATGTATTAATGGAGAGCATTCAAGTAAAGACTACTTATAATAACACATCTCGTAGTTCATAGACCTACTTCGCGCAGAACCATGTTTATTACCTACATAAGTTATATTTGGGTCGGCTTCCAGTCTCAACAGACGCAGCTGAGAACCAGTGTGCCACATGGAGCGACTGCTTATCTGACCTCCACAACAAATATACCCGCGCAACCCGATAACCCGATATCCCCCGATGTAAGACTTTCTGGCGTCTGATTACCCGTAATGACTGCCAAAGATGTTCTCTTATTGAAGCCAGGACCCACAGTGCCTTTCGAAATACGGAGGAACTCTTCATGACAACATTTTACCCATCCACGGATTGACTCCATGATCGACCCACGCGGGGCTTTTACTTTGCCACATAATTTACTTACCCTGCTGTGCCAGGTTTTAGTGGAGGGTTCCTCAGACTGTTTTTATACTTTTCTATAATGAATATCGCCTGCTCCACGTCGAAAGGGGAATTACTTCGTTGGAATTGTGACATTTCTTAAGTCAAAGTGATATAACGCGTCGGTGCACTTCAATAAATATCAAACAACTGCTTAATAGCTGTGATTCTTATCTGTTAGATATTACCGTTACCTAGTAAGTATATATATATAAGTAAATGATAGGCTACTTATGTATTGGAAATAGGTAATTGGGTACTTAACAAATAAAGATAGGAATTCCTGGAAAGTCTTGTTAACTGCTAAGAGATCGGTTTTTGTTAAAACATTATATCTAACTGAACAAATCACTAGGAAAAATAAATTATGTAGGTACTTAAATACTTATGGGCTTACTACAAAAACTTTAACAACTGTTTTACACTTGTCTAAAAAAAATGTGTCTCCAAAATGAACCTTATGTCAACGTCATAATTTGTCATTTGTTTAGACAAGTCTTAAACTGACGTTAAAAAGTTTTTGTGGTAAGACGGTTAATTTTTATGATCATCCCCCGAATGAGTGTTATTAGTTAACATCGCTATAGATAAGTAAGCAATTGACTAAACATTGATTACCTATTTAATATTATTAAGTCATCGAGTAACAATATCACATACTTCACCTCTTGCTCCGACCTACAGCGTTTTCTCATAAAATATTATTGTTTTGTAAGTAATCACTCGATATTAAAGACCTGTTATTCATTTGCCTTCCTATTTCTAGAAGGTTGGTTCCTTCTCTCACCTTAAATTACAAATTCTCAGAGAATTGCAGTTTTTCTATTTAATTGAGTGATAATTCGGATATTTTCCTCTTTCCTCGTCTGTTACTGTGGAAACCACATAAGTATTTATTTGAATTTTAAACTCAAGATCTTTGGGATGCCCCGCAGATCTTGTGGTACTCATAACCAAACAAAACAACAACCATGTACAATTTTCCTTATTACTTATTTATAGCGTGCCTCAGTAGGAAAACCCGCTAACGTTCTCTTCATCGTCTTAGATTTTTCTCGAAATCGAATTGGGCGAATTGAACCTATTTGTAATTTTTCTATTTGAAATATTTAGTCAGCCTTTAACGGCCTCTCCCAATATCCTATCTTTTGTTTTGCTAACTAGAGATAGGAACTTTACTTGTATGGGGCTGTGGGTTAGCAGCGATGAGGGAGTGTCCGACTCTTACTGACTAAAACCGTCGTGTTCCGTCGTAGGCCTTTTATGTACCAGGGCCGCGGCAACTCTTTCGAACAATCCCGCAGCCCCGGCAGACCTAAGCCCTGCTGGGCCCCGCTGGGGACTTATATGTGGCTAATGTCAAAATTATGTCTCTAGTAAACAAACAAAATAGATGAAATATTGGAACGGTTGTAAGAGACTAAAATGGCAGAATTCGCTTACATACTTTGTGTATACGAAACTGTGAAGGTCAAATACTTAGGTACAACACGGATGCTTTTGTTAGCGATGTTTTAAATCTGTTGTGAAGCGGCGTGTTTAATTTTGTTGCCATAAAAATAATTGGTTTGCATTTATCGAAAATAGCTTATAAATGTTATAGTTCGGCCATTCAGAGAATGCGTTCCTGACACGTCGCGATTGAACTGACGACGTAACTACATTCATTGATTATTGATATAATAATGTTGTTTTAATGCTCCTCAATTGTTAAAACGGTAAACAACCAGCAAAAATATTTTTATCGTAACTGCAACGCCATTGCAAAGTTACGTCGTCAGTTCAATCGCGACGTGTCAGGAACGCATTCTCTGAATGGCCGAACTATAATTTAGTTCACAGACGTAGAGTACGCCGACAAATTGTTTTGTATTTCAAATTTTTTGAAAGATTCGCATTAGAATTTTCTCAAGAAAATAAGTTAGGGTTAACATATTTGGCATCTTGTACCTATGTAGTCGGAACAAAGCCTTTAATGGAAACCGCGAAATACACTTCGTGCTCAAACTAAAAATACTAGGTAGGTAGGTCATTTAGATATATCGTGACCTGGCAGTGAAAAGTTCAAGTTCGCGTATGATAACGTAATGTCTGCAAAGAAAACAAAAGATAGAACGATACCTACACATACATAATTAGCCAATATTAAGTAACTACCGTTACAAAGATAATGGCCTTCCAGAAACTTATTAATAAAGCCACAGATAGTAGGTACCTAATTAACGAAAATATATTAAATAGAATGGAAAAAAACTAAATTAAATGAAACCTCAACACATTAATATAAATTATCGTAAATGAACCTTTTTTACCATTATAAAGATAAATATGACCAGTCTTACCTAAGGGCATTTGGGTTGCCAAGGTAACTGGGTTGAAGAGGTCAGATAGGCCGTCGCTCCTTGTAACTAACACAGTTGTACTCAGCTGCATCTGGTTAGACTGAAAGCCGACACCAACGTAGTCCGGAAAAGGCTAGCCTAGGCAAATGATGATGATACAGATAAGTAGTAAGTAAGTGAAACATTTTATGATTTTGTTTTTTTTTCAGGTCTTGTGACCATAGCCATGGGAACGCCGTATGACTATGGCGGTTTCGACTCATTCGGCCCACCTACCTACACAAAAACACAACTGGGTGAGAGCATAGACAAGTCCACCTTGAAACTGCTGAAGGTAATTTTAACTCTTTGTTCGAGTATGAAATAGTTTCAGAAAAAAATATTACATAAACAATCTAAAATCCAATCAAATTCATTGAATTATTTTGGAAAAGTTACACTTTCTACCTATCATATGCAACCATTTTTTCTTATTCTATATTGTCCCACTGTTGGGCTAAAGCCTACCATACCATTTTTTAGCCTACCAGAAACTCAAAACGAGTCGTTATTTAAAATAACATGATCCATCAACACGATATATATTATAAGGCACCTTTTTATGCGAAAAGATTAGAAACGTAATTGGTAAACTACATATATGAATGACCTTCAGGTGGCTTACGATGTAGCTGAAAACAAGAACGTGATATCGTCGCCCCTCAGTCTTATGGTTTTGCTGGCTCTATTTAATACTGGCGCTGGACCTGAAGCCAGGGAGGAGATCACCCGGTTCCTGGGAGGCTCAGACTTCAAACAGGTTTGTTCATTTCCCCCTATCTAAACTTATACTATAAAGAGGACATAAGCTATTTTATGCGGAAATAAGTTCTCCCGAAACGCACGAAACCGCGAGAAAACTTTGTGTAGGTAGAACGCCAACTAAATCTATACTAATATTATAAAGCTGAAGAGTTTGTTTTTTTGTTTGTTTGAACGCGCTAATCTCAGGAACTACTGGTCCGATTTGAAAAATTCTTTCAGTGTTAGTTAGCCCATTTATCGAGAAAGGCTATAGGCTACTTTTTATCCGGGTTCGTGCAGAGGTTTCCACGGGATGCGGGTGAAACCGCTGGCAGAAGCTAGTAATTAATATTCATATCATATCGCCAATTGGCTACTAATCGACACTTGTCTCTAACCACGTAAAGACAATTAAAGAAAACCATAATGATAGCACTCATTAAATGACGCACAGTAACATATAACGATAAAGTGGACATGATTGTAATCAAAATAAGTGAATTCAATTACATGCATGATTACCCCCATTAGCCCTCTCACATAAAATCAGGGAAAAATATTTTAGGGCGTCATTTCCTCGTAACCAATGAAATGAACTGATCCTTTTTTTTTTACGACGTCAAAAATCATCAAATGACCCCTCCCGTTGTGGGTTAGCAGCGGCGAGGGAGTGTCGGACTCTTACTGACTAAAAACCGTCGTGTTCCGTCGTAGGCCTTTCATGTGCCGGGGCCACGGTATCTCTTTCGAACAACCCGCAGCCCCGGCAGGCCTTGGCCCTACTGGGCCCCGCTGGAAATGAACTGATCCTCAAATATATCTTGTGATTCTGTAAGCTAATTATGTTGAAGTCAAGAAATTAGGATCTTTTTTCTAAACGAAATCTTTAAATTTCCAGACCTCGGACTCATACAGGGACTTGAGCGTTCGGTTCTCGGAGTTGAACCCTGAGGCTCTGACAGTCGCCAACAAGGTGTGCGTGTCCGACAAGCTGAGCCTGCAAGACACCTTCACCGCCGCTGCCCGGTCTTACCGCAGTGAGGTCGACACCATCGACTTCGGAAACGCCCAGGCCGCTTCTGACACCATCAACCAATGGGTATGTTATCATGAAAGAGTATCTTTTGATTTCGATGTTGGATGTTTAAATATTTCATGTAACTAATATTATATTATTTAATGGACAGGCTGACCAGAAGACCCAGGGTAACATCAAGAAGCCCACCAGCCCGGACATGTTCGGTGACGACGTCGTCGCTGCGCTTTTCAATGTCATCTACTTCAAGGTAGCCTCTTAGCCTCTTGGCTTTTAAATGTTTATTTTTATGTCACAATGCCCTTCAAATTCTATGGTGAATTTGAAACTGTTAGAAGGACTCTGGTTCGATCAGAACAGGATATCACAACTTCAGCTACTTTTTCTACTAATTTTAATAGACGGGTGGTTATGAAAAATTACTTCATTTGATATTTTAATTTCCAGGGTCACTGGCACGTACCTTTCAAAGCTTCAGAGACGACAGACAAAGACTTCCACCTCACCAAAGAATCAAAAGTTCAGAAACCGACGATGCACCTTCTGCAATCTCTGTATTATACTGAGAGCCCTGAACTCGGTGCTCGGGTAAGCATATTATTCGTTCATCGGTTCTGTTCTGTTCTTTGGTATACTGGTAAGCCATAATCCATCCTCGCTATCAATTCGCTTGATTAACAGATGGTGGAGCTGCCCTACAAAGAAAGGGGCTTCCGTATGGTTGTTGTGCTCCCGAACGAAGTAGACGGTTTACCATCAGTTCTCGAAAAGGCTGCGGAGAAGGGTCTTCTCAATGATGTGTTCAACCTGAGCCCAGCTGGAGCCGACGTAGACCTGGACATCCCCAAGTTTGACATCAAGAGCAAACTGGACTTCAATGACATCCTGCCCAAGGTAAGTGTTCTTCTGTAACATTCTTATATTTTTCAAGATTAGAACATTACACATTTGAGTTCATTCCAGCTCTTATATACCTCTATAAAGGCACTTTTTTCCATGCCGTTTAGTATTCATATTTTCTACAATGAATGTTTTTAAACAAACAATCGTTTGATTATACTCTTACAATTCTAGCTCGGAGTGTCAAAACTGTTCACCGAGGGTGCCGGAGGCATTGTCAAGGATCAATCTGTGGTAGTATCGAAAGCTTTCCAAGAAGCTTTCATCAAGGTCGACGAGGAAGGCGCCACCGCTGGTGCTTTCACAGGTTTGTTTTCATTTAAGTTATAATTTTTCAGTCAGTCAAGTCTTCCAGATGTCCTCTTTCTTCAAAGTGTTTAAAATGGTTGTCTTTCACAGGATCAGTTATAATGCCGATATCTTTAATTTCTCAACCACCGCGTCCTATCAAGTTTACAGTAGATCATCCATTCTTATACTTGATCCTCTTCGAAGACAAAGTTCTTTTCGCAGGCACTTGCACAAGCTAAGGAGGTAAAATGGATAAACGACTTCATTCCTTTTGCATCATAATGCTTTAAAATCCCCCAAGCAAAAATCGCATTTCCTATCGGGATAAAAATAAGTCGTTCCATTTCATTAATCATTGAAAATTTCTATAGAGAGCTCTCGATATTGAAAAATACTCTCCAGTTACTCCACTACAGGATTATTGTCACCCCACCCAAGAAATGGTCTCACTCGAAAAGCAAAAGAAGTTTTTAGGTTCTTGAGAAAACCATGATTGGTCCTTTGTTCGATGGAAAATGGAAACAGAGTTCCCTTAGAAGTAAAATCTGCATAAATATATACTTCAAGTTTCATACAGAAATGAAGGTCCAATGGAAAACCACATGGAAAATGACAGTTGTTTGTTCAATTTCTAAATTGTAATGCTGTACATTACAATTTAGAAATTGGGAAAGAGTCGTGGAGCCTCCAATGAAGTTTACAGTAGACCGTCCATTTTTATATGCCATTATCTATGAAGACAAAATTCTATTTGCTGGCACATAGATAAAATAGTGTCACAATTGTTTAAAATGAGTACGTAGCTACAGTTTGAACAGACTGGGAATTGCGTTCTGCTTCTTAGCTTAACAAAATCCCTCATTTCATTGTATTTAATTTCATGGACCAATCAGAAGTCGGAAGGAAAATAGATATAAAAGTGACATTTGTTTGTTCATTTACAGCCTTGATTATGGACAGGGTAGAAGACTTCTCAGAGCCTCCAACGCCAATCAAGTTTACAGTAGACCGTCCATTTTTATATGCCATTCTCTATGAAGACAAAACTCTCTTTGCTGGAACATACACAAACTAATGTCGTAATACGATATTAAGAGTACGTTATTACTGTTTGAATATAGTGGGAATAGCATTCTGCTTTTAAGCCTAACAAAATCTCTCATTTCATAACTTACATTTTTATGGACAGTCTCTACAGAAGACAAACAAATCCAAAAGGGGGTGCTACGCAAAAAAAATACATTCGTGTATAGGTGCCTAGGTATTTAAAGTCTGATGGTATAGACACCAAAGTGACAGATATTTGTTCATTTACAGCTGTGCTTGTGGAGAAGATGGAAGTATTCTCACAGCCTCCACCGCCAATCAAGTTTATAGTAGATCGTCCATTTTTATACGCCATTCTCTACGAAGACAAAACTCTTTTTGCTGGAACATACACTAACTAAAGTCACAATTCGAGGTTAAGTGTACGTTGCTACTGTTCGAACAGATTTGGAGTTTGCTTTTGCTAACAAAAACCCTCATTTCATTCAATACGTTTTGGAATTTAACGTTGACCAATAACTCCATGTTCAAGTCTCCCAAACAATTTTTAATTTACTAATGTAATTCACAGGAGTGCTTTTCGCATTAACTTCGTCATTTTATGAGCCACCAAGACCAATCGAGTTTAAAGTTGACCGTCCCTTTTTATACGTGATCCTCTATGAAGACAAGGTTCTATTCGCTGGCACATACACCAACTAATGTGAACCACTATAAGAGTTGATAGGTATGTCTCTTCATGGAATGGGAAATGAAATATGCTTGTGCTTAACAGTGCATAGTCTTCTTTCTCGTACATATTTTGATTTACTCTTCCTATCAATCTTGTCGCACTCAAATACTTATTTCCGTAATTTCAAGCAGACAGCAAGGTTCATCTACTAACATACATCACAATAAACAGTTCAAATTTTTTCACAGCGATCTCCATGACGATATCCGAAACTTATCCTGAACCAGAACCAATCAAGTTTACCGTAGACCGTCCATTTTTATACGCGATTCTTTATGAAGACAAAATTCTCTTTGCTGGAACATACACAAACTATAGTTCGGCCATTCAGAGAATGCGTTCCTGACACGTCGCGATTGAACTGACGACGTAACTTTGCAATGGCGTTGCAGTTACGATAAAAATATTTTTGCTGGTTGTTTACCGTTTTAACAATTGAGGAGCATTAAAACAACATTATTATATCAATAATCAATGAATGTAGTTACGTCGTCAGTTCAATCGCGACGTGTCAGGAACGCATTCTCTGAATGGCCGAACTATAATGCCAGAATTCAGTTTTAGGAGTACGTAGTAGTTACCGTTTGAACAAAATGGGAGTCGCATTGGGCTTTTGCTTAACAAAATCCCTCGTTTCATTCAATACATTGTATGGACTGTATTTTCTGCAGATCACAAACAAGTTCAAAATGTACACAGAAAATGAGGTTTTTCTATGCTAACTAATATCTCAAAATGTGTAACAAAAAGTGCTTATTTACACAGCAAATAATTTTGGGATTGTCATTGTAATTAACAAGAATGCCTATTGTTAATTTCACCATGCTTTAAATCACCAAGAGCATATTCTGTTTTTTATAGTTGACCGTCCCTTTTTATACCTGATAATCTTCGAAGACAAATATCTAAGTATTTACGAGCACAATCTAATCTGAATCACTATTTTATATTAGTTACTTCCATACGCTGGTTCCAAGGAGGCATCAAGTCCTCAATTTGGACTTCAAAGCGTTATTTTACTTTTATGAACACTGTGAACATTTCAAGTTGTTTCACAGGAATGTTGATGGCGTTGTCTGCTAGATTTCCGGAACCAAAACCAATCCAGTTTACAGTAGACCGTCCATTTTTATACGCGATTCTCTATGAAGACAAAATTCTGTTTGCTGGAACATACACAAACTAATGCCACAATTCAGTTTTAAGAGTACGTAGTAGTTACGGTCTGAACAAAATGGGAGTCGCATTGGGCTTTTGCTTAACAAAATCCCTCATTTCATTCAATACATTTTCATGGACTATCTGCGTCTGGCTGTCCTACGGACTATAAACACGTCCAAAATCTTAAACAGAAAAGTATATTTTCCTGTGTTAATTATTTATATCTCGTGTACATAGGTGCGTATTTCCAAATGTGTACATACATGTGCAGCAATCGATAATTTTGGGATTGTTAATATAATTCACAGGAACGTCTTTCGTGTTAGTCTCATATTTAGATTAACTCTCCCAATAATCCTGTCTTTTCCGTATCGTTGTCTCTGGTTTCAACCAGACAAGGAGAGCAGCCTGAGAAGATGTTCGAGTCAGAATCTTAGCACTATCATAATCCAGAGGACTACAGTAATATTTTTTCATTGATTCACAGGACTTCTCGTCTCCTTCACATCGTCAATCTCTTCAGTACCAAAACCCATAAAGTTTACAGTTGATCGTCCCTTTTTATACGGGATTCTCTACGAAGATAAACTTCTATTTGCTGGCACATATACCAATTAATTAGAAAAACAGTATTAAAACAATGTAGGTACTCCCGAAATAATAGCATGGCGGTTGCTTTTTGCTTGCTTATTAAAGTCCCTCTTGTTATTTATTTCCATATTTCTTTAAGTAATTTTCAAGATTATGAAGGTCCAATGAGATGCCCCAAGGGTAACTTGGCGTCTGTATTTCTCTTGTCTGCCATTACTCCTATTATTAATAAATTAAATATCTTGTTAATTACAGGACTCATAGCAGGTTCAATCACTTCAGTAGCACAACCGACATTTCCAATTATATTTTCTGTTGATCGACCATTTTTATATGCCATCCTTTACGAAGACAAAATATTGTTTGCGGGCACTTACACCCAATAACGACACCGTTTTAATGTTCCGTTGGTAAATACCACTTTTGAATAACATTTGTTTTTATTGTATTTCTTCTAGTTTCTTCTCTCGGCTTTACTGTTACCGTTACTATTGCAATTTAACACTTATCTTCAAATTAATCTAGGAGCACTAATATATTTTCTCTAAGTATCTTACTTTTTCAAAATCTTTTTGTGCTGTCACATTATTTATGAATTGGTCGTTCACTCGTTACTTCCAATTTCTAGGGTCGATTCGGATAAGTTGTTAAATTACGACTGTTGACATTACAATTCTCGAATCTTCAGATTCTTCTAAAGGGAAGAGGTGCTCTGTGCAGTTTCGATTTTGTGTGTGTTTTTTTTATCCATATAGGAAACGTATTGGCCGATCGGAATAATTCAGGATAGAATAATAACAACCATGTTTCATTATATATTGTTAGCTCAGGATTACTTCTCAAATTATTAATAAGGTCATTAGTCATAGGAGATGATAAGTAATAATTATAAAATGATTTACAGGACTGTTTACCACCAACATGTTAGTCTATCCCGAACCAAAACCAATTGCGTTTACAGTCGACCGTCCATTTTTATATGTGATCCTCTTTGAAGATAAAGTTCTGTTTGCTGGCACATATACAAATTAATCAGACACAACGTATGTATTTACTGCCAAAAACAGCTTGGGGTTGCTTCTCTATGCTTATAAAAGTCCCGTCATAATACAATTTTTACGAGATTAAATGTGGACTTAGGATAAGTATGTCTAATCCGTGACAGGGTGTTTATAGTTCTTTAAAATTTCACTGTTGAAACATGAGGTCCAGTAAGAGATGTTTCACACGGCACTCGTTAAAGGAAACTGAAAATTCAGTGTTCGCGCTACACGCTAAAGGAAAATCGGCGATCCATTCTCTCTTGTTGATACCCCACTCTTGGTCTTAAGTAATCGTTTAACATTTTTAATGTATTAATTTTTAGTCCTTTGTCGATATCACATTATTTGTAACAACTGAGTTGTTTCGCAGGGTTAATAATCGTGACAACATCGTTACACAGCGAACCACCCTCTCCAATAAAGTTCACAGTCGACCGTCCATTTTTATATGCGATCCTCTATGAAGATAAAGTTCTTTTTGCTGGCACCTACACAAATTGAGGTGATATAAATAGTTTTAATTATTTTATCTAATGCTTTGGCAACTTCTCATTCATCATAATTATCTCTTCTTTTCTCGCTTTTCTCTAACTGCTAAACTTAATTTTTCTTCAAGTTAACAAATTCTGTCCTAGATGGGACTGTTCCCTTCCGATGGGTTTCTATGGATATTAAAATTACACAGGAGAAAAGACTAATGTCTAAAAGGTCTGGTTGCGTCAATGTCGTGTGAGATTAGTAATACTATGCAAAAATATGGTTGAATAAGCATATTCAACCTTTCCGAGACAAAGCAACTTTAAACGTACAAAAGTTGTATTAAGATATACAACCCTACACACTCATATTTAACAGCTCAGTTGTTTCACAGGATTAATTTTCGTGGAAATGTCTGCACTTAGCCAACCACCCTCTCCAATAAAGTTCACAGTCGATCGTCCATTTTTATATGCGATCCTCTATGAAGACAAAGTTCTTTTTGCTGGCACATATACTAACTGAGGTGAAATAGTTTTATTTATGTTATTTAAATGCTTTGCAAGCTTCTCATTCATCATTTTAACAGCTTTACATTACATGCTATCCTTCATTTTGAATCAATGTTTGCAGGTATATTGTAGTTGTCTTTTCAATTTGGCGGAATTTCTATGTCATCAAAGTCGTGATCATCAGCAACATCGTTATCACAATTTCATTTTAGTGTCGTCGCAGCATGTCTTCTTCCATACTAATCTATCAGACGCCATCTCATATTTTTTTTCTACCATATTGTCTTGGAGGTGTTTCTAGTTACCGAATTCAATTTGGAGACTTTGGAAATTAGGCTCAGGTTAGGAAATTGGGTAAATAAATGATGCTAAGTATAAGGTCCAGTTGTGTCACTTTTCACAAAGATGCAGTTGAAACGACAACAGTTCACTCAACAGTTACTTAGGAAAATAGGAAATTCATGTTACGCACAAACTTAAAACTGTCCCAAATATTGCCCTGGCAATCAATCAATTCGAAATGTTATATTACTGTATTAATTTCACAGGTAATTTTTGTGATAACTGTTATTTTAGAAAATTCAAGTAATATTTAGTAACAGCCTAGTTGTTTCACAGGATTGTATCTAGTGGCAGAATCCTTAATTAGCGAACCACCAACACCAATAAAGTTCACAGTCGACCGTCCATTTTTATATGCGATCCTCTATGAAGACAAAGTTCTTTTAGCGGGCACCTACACAAATTGAGGTGAAATAAGTGTTTGTTTCATTAGACTAATCAACTGCTTCCGAAGCTTTTAATACTTCCTGATTTTCACTCACTGCTACCCTTCATTTAGCCTCAATGGTAACTGATTCTGTCTTAGATAGGGTTATATTTAATCAAGAATTTGAGAAGGGGTAGGAAAAAAAGATAAATTTTCAGAATGGTTGTGTGACTGTAATCATTTATCTTGATTTACAGCAATTGAAATCACCTACTCAGAAAAGATACCAATTGCATTTAAGGTTGATCGACCCTTTTTGTATGTGATACTTTACGAAGACAAAATTATATTTGCTGGCACATACACAAATTAATTAGAAGCAGCACATAAAAAACGTAGGTACATCGCGGAAAATGCTTGGGTTTGCTTTTGTAAGCTTCTACAAATCCTATCATGAAATCATTTACTAATTTTTCATAATTGTGGTCTTCAGACTACCTCTGTCTGTAACAATTTTAATGAATATCTGATTTGATACTTGGTCGATATAGGAGTTCTTTTAGAAAAATGTAAATTCAGAAAGAATTAGAAATCCTATCAGGCGCAATCGGCAACTACATTTTGTTCCATCACCGAGAATGTGTTGTTTTATTTCCCTCGCGTATACTACTGTAATAGTTCATTTATTAATCTTTAGTCGATCCGTATAAGTATTATTAGTTGGTCATTTATTAACGTAATTATTAGGTACCTATTAACTACACTAGCCGATGCCACTACAATAGCCGTTTACTTTGTTCACATCAGAACTGAAATAAATATCTACTTAGTTCTTGATATTATTTATGATTTTCAGGAAATATTATAATCCTCGATTCTATAGAACAACCTGTGAAGTTTACTGTGGATCGTCCATTTTTATATTTGATTCTTTTTGAAGATATTACCCTCTTTGCTGGCACCTACACAAACTGAAGTTATAATAGGTACCTACTTACATTTTTTAATACCTTATTCGAATTTATATGTAGAGGATACTTAACTTACTAATTTTTCATATTTCATCATCATCATTTTGTATTGCGTATTAGGTATTGCGTAAATTGCGTCGGTGTTGGAGTATTTTCTTTAGTGTCAAATTTGATCAACATAAACCGAAAATGTTAAAATGTAATGTTTATTATACGTCGTCGTTGGCAGGAGATGGTTATTTATTTATTTTTTGTATGTGTCTGTCAGACCTTATTCATAGTTCTTGACGTTTTTGGTGGTGGTCTTGGCATAAAAGAAGTTTTCCTCTGAAGCATTTTATGTTCTACTCCAAGTTTGTGCATTGCCTGACCTGAACTCAGAATTTTGTATCAGTCACGAGTGATTGAAAACTTCGCCTTTGAAGGTGCAGATTTATTTTTAAGTAGGTCTCAATAAGAATGCATTGCTTCACAGGTTTCATTATCGTGGCAGCATCTTCAGATAGTAGACCACCACCACCAATAAAGTTCACAGTCGACCGTCCATTTTTATATGCGATCCTCTATGAAGATAAAGTTCTTTTTGCTGGCACCTACACAAATTGAGGTGAAAAATAAAAAAGTATATTTTACAACTGCTTTGAATATTTCTGATTTTACAAACCGCTTTCACTAACTGCTGATCAATTTTGCCTCAATGGTAACAAAGGCTGCCATGTATAGTAAGTTCAACTCAGTCTTGCGCGCGGCCTTATGTGTGGGTAACCCTTGTACATATACAGTGACTTTGTGTGCGTGACAAGAGGTACAGTCGGGTACAAATACAGTTATTTAGGGGTTGTATACGGCTGTTTAAAGAAAAACAGTTATCACGTAATTTAATGTTTATATATTTATAATGATTCTGAATCGCTACTTGAAAAATCAAATGATGAATTTTCGGATTCGCTACTCTCCAAGGTGAATTATAAATTCTGACTCCATGTCAAAATGTCTATAGTATTCTTCTTTTTTCTTTTGTACATGTCGACAAGTATTATACCACATCCCTTCATCAATTTGACTTAAACGTTCATTTATGAGTTTCATTATTTCCGTCTTATTTTGGTCGACATTATGCGAAGCAATATAATTTTTTAAAATTCCGCACACATTTTGTTTACATTATTATACTAGATTATACGTTTTTTTACATTCTTAGTCCACACTTTTATTTATTGTCCGCGTACCCCGAGCTAGAAAATATGTAAGGAGTATTTAATTCATCTTAGATATTTCACCTCATTTATTTCTTAGATACTGTCAATGTCAATTTGAAAAAACGTATGAGAAAATAATGAAAAACTGTAAAATGTAATAATAAAAAGCTTTGAATGTTGTTTCATTTTTTGAAACGCTACCTGACTCCTTAAACGTTTTCTCCGTGAAGAACTAGACATTTTCGTAAACGACTGTACCCATAACAAAAGCGATAAGAACACGTCATGCTCGGACGACGTCACTGTCATACAAATGAAAGTTGTATATTTACAAGCCGACGCACACATAGGGCCGTGCGCAAATCTGAGTTGAACTATCTATACCTATCGAATTAAGACAACGTAAAAATCTAATTACTTTTCGCGAAGTTTTGTCATTTGATTTTACAATTCGTTTTCAACATGTCCCGAAATGTTCTTGTTAATAGTCCTGCTACTTTTTTTTCGGAACAATTCGGCATCTACGTAAGTATAGAGAAGTTTGAGGTGATCATGTATATAATAAACCGGTTGTCGTCCACAGGATTTTTCGCCGTGCCACCGTCTTTAGACTTTCGTCCACCAGAGCCAGTGAAGTTTACCGTTGACCACCCATTCTTATATCTAATTCTCTTCGAAGACAAAATACTATTCGCTGGCACTTTCACACGCTAAGGTGATTTATTGTTACCATACTTGGTTGATGTTATGTTGATAATGGTTCATATTATACCGTATTTTATTCAGAACATATTCATTCTTCATGTTTTACATTTTGTACCTGAAGTTCTTTCACACATGGTTGATATATGCATAATTAGTCCATTACCCTGCAGTATTTTATTTTGATATTTTTGATACGAGTTTTTGAATATTGTTCTTACCAAGTTTGGGGATCATGATCTTATAGTTTGAAAAATCCTTCGTAATATTTTTGGTGTAAAGCCTATTGAATTGTTTCAAAAGTTTTATCGTTATTTTTTCTTTTAGCCTCTTTCTATCCAATTCTTCGTTGCGTTTACTTAATTTGAAGCCGCTCACCTAATATACGTAGAAACTGAATAAAAATTACCTTCCAACTATGTCCGATGCCTGTCGTCGCGGTTGCATTTTTCCTTATTTTCTACAATTTCCTTACAGCTACGTATGGTTCTTAAATAATCACTTTCTGTTTTATATCAATTATTAGATATCATTTACACAAAAAAGGCTAGCTCAAATGAACTTCAAATCAGTAATGTAATAAATGTCAAACATTTCAAATCTGTAGGTATTTTTTTTTAAGTTACCTTTACAATGAGGTGATATATCAACTTTAATAAGTAGGTACCTATCAATATGTAGGTATAGTTTTCCATACGTGTTAGGAAATATGAGACAGTTTATATATGTCTAGCTAGCGGATCCTAATATTATTTATTGTATTGTATTGTACCGCATTATAGGCACCTACTTCGTGTTCGAATATTTTGCTCCGTTTTAGTAGGTACTGTCTGATATCGTCTTTGGGTCATGTAGGTAAGGGTTCCCGTCAATTCCACTAATCTTTTTTTTAGGTTTTGTTTTAGTAGTAGTTCAGGTTTTCTACCTCGATAGCAGTCGTACGGTCAGAAGCTATCAAGCGGATTAGTAAAAACTCTGTTAGAGTTTTAAGCATAAAAAATTAAGTAAATAAATAAGGGATAGACTAAATTTGTAATTTATTCCACAGGGCTTGTACTGGTGAATTATTCTTCTGACGGTGACCGACCACCGGCTGTGAAGTTCACTGTCGATCACCCGTTCTTGTATCTTATACTTTTCGAAGATAAAATTATCTTTACTGGCACCTATGTTTCTTGAGGTGATAAAGTTTCTAACCTTGGTGGTTCTAACATTGAATCAGTCGTCAGCATGAATGACTGCCGGTCTTTTCAACCTTCTGCTTCAAACTATCTGGTTAAAATACACCTACCTACTTGTCTTTCGTAACGTGCCCTCGACTTAGGCAGATAAGTCCATCTTCAGCACTGCCATGATACAAACTCTTCACATTATATAGTAAAACCAAGTTTGAGGGAAACCTAGTTATTAAACTCATGCGGGATTTTGTATTTATGTATTTTGTTTGCTTACTAAAATAATAATTGGATTGAAAATTAATAAAGACTAATTAATACTTTTGCAAAACGTGCACATGCTTTCAAAATGTCTGTTGTTCTGTTTTCTACTGCAGCTTTTATGAATCTTGGATGCTTTTCCATTTTTTCCAATCTCTATTACAATTACCACACAAGAAATTTCACTAACATAACTAATTTTCAACTCCTTTCCCGCATAATGCACGCTTACTGAAATATTTTTATTTGACACAAGTCGGAGGGAGACTAATATGTTTTGTTATTTCTGCAGGCCTAGTCGCTGTTCCCATGTCTTCATTCTCAAGACCACCAGAACCAATTAAATTCCACGTAGACCATCCGTTCTTATACCTCATACTTTTTGAAGACAAAGTTATTTTTGCTGGCACTTATGTCAAGTAAAATTGTAAGATACTCAAATTATTATAAAAGTTGCCAATATTTCCTATTTGTTATGTCTGCCGATGAACAATAAATATTTTTTTTAAATATTACTAATTTTGTTTTATTTTACGCACTTAGCATTTAGTGAACAAGCAGATAAAAAGGGAGAACTACATTGAGTGGTCACCCGAAGATAGCCTATCCACCTAACCGAAAGCCAGTACTACACAGCAAGTACATGCAGTAAATAATTATATTATTATGCTAGAATCAAAAATACATACCTAAGTGATTGCTTATCATATTATTTCCTACATAGAACTAAGCTGAACTTCAGCTTCCAAATTTGGGAAGTTATTACCTACAGGAGAAAGGTGCAATCATGAGAAATAACTGTTTGTCACCTATTTCAATGGTTCGCGGAAGTTGTTTGCCCTAAATGATGCGAGCAATTTTTGATTCCTAATTTGCTACCTCACATGATACAAGCATAAAGCTTAAACTTTTATAAATAAAAATGTTTATTAAGAGAATCATTTCACATTATAACTACTGCCGTCCCAACTACTTCCACATATTATACTTAAAACTAGAACAAAGAAACTAAAGATATTGAGGAAAAAGTAAAAGTGGTTTTTTTTTATACCTATTCCTTTCATTGACTAAAGTAAAACTGTGTAATAGGTACCGGAAAAATCACAAGCTAAATTGTATTGGCCTTGGCACAAACTTCAATAACTTTTTTTATGCAAAGAAAATCTGTAACTTGCAAAACAAAGAATAAGTAAATGATTTACTTACGTTGGTTGCCAGATACCTACTTAGTCATGGTTAAAACTTTTTGATCCAGAATAAGTTCACTTTGGAATCACTGAAGTTATTAAAATTAAATATAAATGAGGGAAATTGAAAATAAAAGGGCAGTTCACAACTGGTATTTTTTAATCATAGACAATACAGATACAGATAGAGTAGTTGCATGTAATCTGTCTTTGTCTGACGCCTTAAGCACTCCCCAGACGGTCAATTTAATTTATATTTTGGCACTTTTGTGCAATAATCATGCAAGCAACAACATTTTTTTACTGCAAACAAGCCATTTTCCCGCAATTTTACTCGCTCTTCCCACTACGAATTACTTCCCGTTCGGGGATAAATATGGTCTACACGAGAAAAGTGTACTGCCGTGCTACCGAAAAAGGGCACAACTAACATTTTTTGTCAAAATGAGTTATATATACAGGGTTACTGGTAAGTAGACCGCATCCTTTCAGGAGGTGATAGTATAGGTCAATACGGACAAATTTGACCCTGGGATACACTGGGCAAAAGTTAACCCGTTTCAAGATAATCGAATTTCAAGATCGGTCGTCTAGGTACACGTATAAATTTTCATTATTAGTCAAAAGTCTCGTTTTTGTGGACTTTTGTGTGTTTTTGGATAGAAGATGAATCATTTCATAATAACAAACCATAAAACTGTACAAATCACAGAGGAAATTATAGCGAACAGCAATTACTTTTTTAGTAGATATTTTCTCAAAAATATTACTCTTCATTTTTTTGTGCAGAATACTTAAAAAACATCTACATTTGTCTAGCTATCCAAAAAGCCACAAAATACACAAAAACTCGCAAAAACGAGACTTTTAACTAGTAATAAAAATGTATACGTGTACCTAGACGACTTGTAAAGAATCGATCTTAAAATTCGATTATCTTGAAACGGGTTAACTTTTGCCCAGTATATCCCAGGGTCAAATTTGTCCGTATTGACCAGTACTATCACCTCCTGAAAGGATGCGGTCTACTTACCAGTAACCCTGTATATTCGGAATCAGGAAAAAAAGGCCTATCTGCCTGATTTTTTGTGGATTTTTAGCTGCAAAATAAACAGAGATAGCATAAGCTTAAAGGGCACAACTACATCACCTTTTAAGTTTTATTACAATATTATTACAATAAAAAGGCATATTGTATGATGTGCCTTTTATTTTACCTTTTTACTATCGATATATTTAATGAAACGAACATTTTGGCAATTAATGTACAAAGAAAAGTCACAACTGGCAGTTATGCCCTTTCTATTTACCCCTACGCTAATAAATGTTATATAAAAAGGCACCCCAATTAATTCTAATACTTTCTGTACCTATATATTCATTTTTAAAAATTACAATGAAAAGACACAATTAAGAAAATATGCCTTCTCATCGTAAAATTTTAAATTTTTACTAAAAATTTAAAATTGAAAAGGCATATTTGGTTATATGTGCCTTTTCAACATAATATTGCTCCTTTCTTGTTATTTTTTATGTTAAGTTAAAAAGAATTATGCTAATTATTAAATATATCCATTTAAATTAAAATATAATATTGCTATCGTTGTGTACATACCAAAAAAAACACATTTTTTTACATTTTCACAATTTCGAAAAACACATTTTAAACGTGTTTTTTTTAACAAAATTCAAAAAATATTTTAAACTCGATTTTCTCAACATTTGTAAAATGTTAGTTGTGCCTTTCTTAATAACGACGGCAGTGTAACTTTCCAACAATGAATGATTGATGTGTTTTCAAGTCGGTTCAGTCAGTAGTTTCGGAGGCTTTAATTTAAGGTACAGACAAACGAAGAAATGTTTCCTTTTTGTTATAGAAGTATAGTTAATAAAATGTTTAGCATCACACTTATGTTAATGGTTGTAGCGAAAACAAAAACGGTTTCTTGTAAATTGCTACGATAGGCAGTTTGATTTGGTATTGCTATGATTATCTTAGAAATCGCTTTTTGTCTTGCACTATTGTATTGTGCACAGTCTAGAAACAAAGTATAATGTGTCAGTCATACATATGCCTGTGTATGATAACGTTGTAAAAAATGACAATAAAAATATTGCACAATTAAAATTTTATTCACAAATAATATCTGTCCAAGATAATAAAATTTTTGCACAATTCGTAATATTGCGCAACTTGATTGAAGGTCTAGGGAACGCCTTAGTCCAGAGGGCCTCTGCTCCTACCAGAGTAAAAAATATTAATAGCTCTCTCTATGCTCTCTCTGCATTGTCTATGACAAAATAATAAAATAACCTCAAAACTCAATTTTTTTAAATCAAAATAACCCACCAAGAGTTCTCAAACAGGAATTTAGAAATTGTGGCGTCTTGTTTTCCATGAAAAGAATGGCTGCGTTAAGAAAATACATAGGTAAGTGTGTATGCAAGTTCCGAGACTAAAATTATACCCTGTTTTACATTTTCCTTCACTGAAATGTTTTCTATGCTGATTTGTTTTAGATATTGGAGCCAATCTTACAGATGAAATGTACCAAGGTGTATATCATGGCTCAAAAAAGCACGAGCCTGATCTTGAAGTAGTATTAGCCCGTAGTTGGAATGCAGGACTGGACAAAATGATCATCACTGGAGGCTCCTTGACTGACAGTAAAACAGCAATCGATCTTGCACGATCAGACGGTATGTGACTACAGAGGTAATTGCCATCAAAATCTTACCACTACTGACCAAAATTACTCCCTCAACTCGCACACACCTCGCGCCCACTTAAACTACTAGTGACTGGACTACTTCGTTCACTAGGCATAGTGGCTTCCAGGTATCACAACGCGTCCGCGAGAAGGGTGCAGAGCGCGGGCAGGGCGAGTACAGAGTTGGCGCGAGGTGGGCGCGGGGCGTGCGCGTTTAGACCTCGTTAAAAGCAATTTGAGATCTATTGATGCATTATAAGGCTCAAATTCTTATTTAACAAATTTCAATGCGAGTTGGACGCGGGTGGCGTGCGCGTGTCGTGTGAACGCGCCCTAACAAGTCCAATAGTTACACATCAAGCCTTTCACTATTGGCCACTACAAATTATAACATTGTTAGCTTTTTTTCTTCAAAATTTTCCAACATGCAACAAATCTACAAAATGATTTTCTTACCCAATGAAACTCACTGACTCTATGTATGATTTCAGCCAGGTTATACTCTACAGTAGGCTGCCATCCAACCAGGTGTAATGACTTCCTATCTGATGCTGAAGCATACCTACAGGGCCTTAGAGACTTGATAACAGAAAATCGTGACAAAGTTGTAGCCATTGGCGAGTGTGGGCTGGACTATGACAGGCTTAAGTTCTGTGAAAAAGATGTTCAGCTCAAGTGAGTAGGTACTCAAGTTTACAAGGACATGACTACAATGCATAATTGGAAAGTTTATAATAAGCTTTCCTACTCAATAGAAATAGCCTTTACAAGTACTTATGAATGTCAAAAATATAAACAAGTTTATTCTAGTTGCCCATTCCAAAAGTAGCTTCCTATGGAGAAGAATAGGCAATCAAAAATACTATTAAACATGATTATAAAATTTTCGTTCATTTCAATACAGACACCTGGACACAGTTACATGTAGGTACATAATATTAAAATTGTTTAAGTAGCTGTTCTGTAACTAAGCAATTAATTCCAGATATTTTGAGTACCAGTTGCAATTGAGTCGGGAGTTCAATCTACCTCTGTTTCTGCACTGCCGTGCGGCTGCAGATGACTTGGTTGACATACTGCAGAGGAACCGTGATGACATCGTGGGTGGAGTAGTGCATTCCTTTGACGGTACCGAGGAAGCTATGCAGAAAATCCTGGACTTGGGAATGTACATAGGTATTAATGGATGGTCAGTTCCCTGTATGTTGGACTCCAGAATCTACACAGAATGTTTATACTCATATTACTGGTCAATAGGACAAAAAATATGATTATGAGTAATGAATTGAAAACCAGAAACAATCTGCCTAATTTTGTTCTCAAATGTTAGCATTAACATTTTTAGTATGTCACTTTTGAATTCAAATATGTATTACGTATTTTTCAGTTCCCTGAGAACAAAAGAGAACCTAGACGTGGCATCAAAAATACCTACAGACAGGCTTATGATTGAGACGGACTGTCCGTGGTGTGAGGTGAAGCCAACACACCCCGGTTACACTCATGTAGTTACAAAGTTCCCTTCTGTGAAGAAGGAAAAATATACTATTGGGTCTGACAATCAGGTTAAAGGAAGAAATGAACCAATTAATATTGTGTAAGTACTTATAAGCTTTGTACAGAATAGACTAGGCATTACAATGTCTTTCTTTCTCCTGCCTTGTTCCCAAATTTCACTTGGGGTCGCAATATGTCATTTTCTTCCATTTTCCCCTGTCACTCGTCATACTGACACTCACTCCCTTCCTATTCATATCATCTTTCAGGCAATCCATCCATCTTTTCTTGGGTCTTCCTCTTCCTCTCCATCCATCTACATTCATACTTAGCACACACTTTGTTGCATGCGTATCATCCCTCCTCATTACATGCCCATACCACGTCAATCTTCTACTTCTCATCTTTTCTGTAACTGGCGTTACTTTCAGACTTCCTCTAATTCCTCACTTTATCCATTCTTGTAACACCACACATCCATCTCAGCATTCTCATTTCTGCTACATGCACTCTCTTCTCATCCCTCTTTTTCAATGCCCAACACTCCGATCCATACAGGACGACAGGTCTAATGACGGATTTGTAAATTTTGCCCTTCAGTTTGAGGGGCATCCGCGGGTCACAGATAGCACTAGTTACCTGTCGCCACTTCATCCATCCAGTATTGATCCGATGCGTAACGTCCCTGTTCACCTCACCGTCACTTTGGACGAGTAAACCAAGGTACCGGAAGTCAGGGCACGCCACCATCGTGGCGGTAAGTCCCCTCTTTGAGGAGTGGCTCGGGAGGAGTCACGGCGCCCTCACGTACCGCATGACGCAGGTCCTCACCGGACACGGTTGTTTCGGGAGGTACCTGCACCGAATCGGTCGTGAGGAGGCGCCCGGGTGTCACCATTGTGCGGACAGCCCCAAGGACACGTTGGACCACACAGTCCAGGTGTGCCCCGCATGGGAGGGGCACCGCCGGGTCCTCGTCGAGGCTTTGGGCGGCGGCGACCTCTCGCGTCCGGCCCTGGTTTAGGCCATGGTCCGGGGCGAGAGGGAATGGGATGCCGTCGCCTCCTTCTGCGAAGCGGTCATGCTCGAGAAGGAGGAGGCGGAACGCCAGAGAGTTCGCGACTCTCATCCCGGCCGCCGCGCTGGACCAGGTAGACACCATGGGCGCCGGGTGTCGCGAGATGACTCCCGGCCACCGTAGGCGTGGGTCTGTGGGCGGTGAGTTCGGGTGGCTCATCGCCCCTCTGTCTACTTAGACGACAGACCCGTGTCGACGGCGCGCGTTGTTTCACGCGCTCCTCAAAGAGATGTCAGCAACCCCAGCGGGGCCCAGCAGGGCCAAGGCCTGCCGGGGCTGCGGGTTGTTCGAAAGAGATACCGCGGCCCTGGTACACAAAAGGCCTATGACGGAACACGACGGTTTTTAGTCAGTAAGAGTCTGACACTCCCTCTCCGCTGCTAACCCACAGCGGGAGGGGTCATTTGATGATTTTTGACGTCGTTAAAAAAAAAAAGGTACCGGAAGTCGGAGCAAACTGGTAGGGGCATGCCGGCTAGGGTTATGGTCATGGGTCCTGAAATACCACCAAAATCACAATGAAGGTATTCGGTATTGCTCCTGCTCACCTTTAAATCTACTGTCTCCAGTCTCAGCCGCCATGCCTCCAATCTACTCTGGACCTCTGGCCCACTCTCCCCCACCAGAACAATGTCATCGGCGAAAAGCATACACCAGGGTGCCTCCTCCTGTATATCTGCCGTTAGCGCGTCCATTACCAGCAGGAAGAGGTACGGGCTGAGAGCCGACCCCTGGTGTAAGCCAACCTACACTGAAACTGGCGGTAGTGCCCGCTGCGGACCGGACTTGTGTACTGCATCTGCCGTACATCGCTCGAATCAACTGCACATACTTCCCTGGTATACCTTTCTCCTCAAGGGCCCACCACAAAACCTCACGGAGGCACCCGGTCATATGCCTTCTCGAGGTCAACGAACACCATATGCAAGTTTTTGTGTGCACCCCTGTACTTTTCGCACAATTGGCGAATACAGAATTAGGCATTACAATGTACGCGTTTACAATTTGCATAAGTTAGCAGAGGTTTATATAACTATCAGAGGACCAATGAAAAATGTAAATGCACGAAAATAAAATGATTTTATCCATGTCTAAGAGGCTACGAATTTTATCATGTTTGCCAAGTATTTCGTATAATAAATACAAACACAATTTTAATATTTGTTACTTTTTTCAGACAAGTTCTGGAGATACTAGCAGCTATACGGAAAGAAAATACGGATGAATTAGCAGCAGCTATTTACGACAACACAAATAGATTATTTTTTAAGAAATTAATTGTTGAATAATTTATTAAATTGTAAGAGAAGATAAAAGATTTGGTTACAAATGTAGTTACTTTCATTTTGTACCACATTGCGCTGGGCAATACGAAATGATATTGTGACTTTTAAATTAATTACGCTTGTGTGAGGGAGCTCTAACAAGAGGGAGTATATAAAGTAAACTCAGAATAAATCACTAACAATATTTAATTGTGATTTCTTACAATTATTTCGTACAACACAACATTTATCATCTTATTCAGAGGAACAAAATCTAAATTAAAATTTTAATGTCCACCGGATCCATAATTTCATTCACTCAATAATTAATAAATAGCTTACAGACTTTCTAGTTACGTCGATTCACATAATTAATTCTTATGAAAATATCTCAGTAATGACAATTGTTACCCGTTAATTAATGAAAGAGGCCTGTTTTCATGTGGAAGATGTAAAATCACACTACTATATAGGTATCTTTAAATGGCAAAATAAAAATTGCCATGGGGAATATCGCTCCGGCGGCAAATTACAGATAATCTACACAATGCAATTTCAAAATTGTCCCTCTCATTTCTTTTAAGCATCTTTTAAAAACACGATCTCTCAACACAAAATAAATATACTACAAAAAGCTTATACCTCTATTATATAATTTGTTAAAAGATTCAATAAAATGAACAATGAAGTTATTTGGATGACAATAAGAGGTAACTAAATGAATCATTATGACATGACACCAGTCTGTTAATTATGTATTTAAATGCATCATAGGGAATGTATTCAAATACTGGATTATAATTTAAATAAATACTTCGAATTTCATTAATTTTGTCATGGATTCTATGTTGTAAAAATATATTCTTCAATGATATGATTTAATTATTGCATTGACATAATAAATTGAGTGAAGTACGTTGAAAAAAAAAAATAGATTAGGAAAGAAACTATTTTTGGCGCACATTGTGTGGTCGTAATTTGTCACATAATTATCATAATTTATCAATCGTATTAGTTGGCACTAGTAGCAAGATCAATGAGATGGCAACAAGTACGGCTGGTGTTAAATTCTTAAGACATACCTTTATACACTTCTGTAATCAATGTGTGCCAGGAATAGTTTGGTTCGTAACATGAAATAGTTTCGTTCGTTGTTACAGTCGCCAACTGTGTGGATTGTACTCGATTTTAATTTTTCTTAATAAAGGAAACAGAAAATAAAATAAAAAACAGATTTGATAAGGACACATTCAGGCAGAGGACTGTGTTTCGTTTTGTGCAAGTGAACAGGATTTTTTAAATATATTGTAGACTTACAGAAATAAACTTAGTAGAGATATTATACAGACCGAATGATTGTTTATTGTCATTTAACCGTAGATACAGATGTGGACAATGCTATATTCTTGTGCGCGTGGAACGTTCATTTTTATATAGCTGTACCATGGTTTATAAAAACTTTAATTCGGCCCATTAGTAAAAGTTATTCTAGATTTTGCAGGAGAGGTTGGATTACATCACGAGTGATGATGAAAACAAGCACAAATAATACGAAAACTCAGTCCTCTGTCTGTGTAGCACAGTTATCACTATGGTGAAGAGTTACTCTTCAGGGTATCTTGGAGTAGATGTGGACTTGCTCCCGGAACCAGTGGAAGTATGTTGACACATGGGTCCGAGTGACATTTAGAGCGGACTCAGTCTTGTTTTGAAGGATTTCTGGTGCCCACTCCCCTCTGAAAAAGGTAATACATTCTTATTAGATTTAATGTAATTATCTGACTACATTGTATTTATATTGGAAATATTTATTCTTGATATATTTTCGAAGTTTTCTCTTGATAGGGTTTTTTCCTGTGATCACTATGTGATACTTCCCTGTTTGGTGTTATCTCACAAGAGACATTACTAACAGTCGTACTATCTTTCAAAAAGTTTATCCATAAGGAATTTTCATTGCAATTTGATCAAAAAATTATGGAATCCTCATGTTCTCTCATGATACATTATTTAAGTATCATTTGAACACCTGACACTATAGGAAATGCCAATGTTATACAAACGTTGTATACATTGCTGGCACATGTTTTGTAAATTAAAAAGAAATTGTGTCAAGCATTCGAACAAACGAATCGTAGGTAATCTACATGTTGTCTGTGTATTTTTAAAATGTTGTAGGAATTTTTATAGCTCTTAATTCTTATCGTCCCACACAAAACGTGAAACTCGAGCAATGTAGATAATTGCTATACTCTATCCACGGAAGCAAGAGCTAAAAGGTAAACAAAAAATGACAGTTTTTCAAGATGGCGGTATAACCCGACCGATGACAAAACGTCACATTTTTGTGTAAAATGTTCGCAGTATCTGTGATTTTGTCATCGGTCGTCGTTTGTATCAGTCCCTTCTATCAATTTTCCTCGCCCTTCTTAACACCACAATAAAGGAGATAAGAAAAGGCAAAAACGATCATTTTCAATCAGAGCATGTTTGAACAAAGTCGACACAAACACATGATTATCACAATGTCACTTGAAGAAAATAATTAGCAAACAAATAAATAACATTCAATTAACATTTGACTCCATTTGATTGCTCACACATGTCGATAATACGATTGCAGATGCGTGTATTCATGCATTTACAATTCTTAATACACATTATAAATGCGAGAGTAATTCTGCATGTCTGACTATCAAGCCAGAACCGTTGAGGCTCAGAATGTCAACTTCCTAAAATGTCCCCTGGTACCAAAATGTCAACTTCCCATAATGTCCCTTTCCCAAAATGTCCATTTCCCAAAATGTCCCTTTCCCAAAATGCCCATTTCCCATAATGTCCCTTTCCCAAAATGCCGCTTTCCCAAAATGTCCCCCATTCTTAGAATTAAGTGTTATAACCCAACTAAAAAATAAAATACAAATAATCGTCCTCACTTGTGATTGGAAGTAAAGAAATGTAACTACCAACATCATAACTGTTAGAATGAATTATTATGGTCACATTTAGACGATCTTATTCGTGTTTGAGTCTACCTGGTATCCCAAAAAATCACCGTTAATATTAAGCTGCGCTGGCCAACGCCATAGAACGACCAATACTCTAGAAGGATGGCACCGACGTGTAAATAGCCTTATACCAAAGAATCCAAATTTCTATTATTTTTTATATAAGATAAAAAAAGAAAGCAAATACTGGGATAGCAGTATGCAGGATTCACTATTTAAGCAGACCAACCGCAGAAGAAGGCTCAGAGATATTGAGTTCGATAGAAAATATGCAAGATATTTAAAACAATTATACTTCGGCCGTTCAGACAATGCGTTCCTGACACCTATCAGTTAGTCACGACTAGTGATGGGCACAACATAACACTGAGTTCGTTACCGTTCCTTCAAAATGAACCGCCGCATTATTTTAAGATTATTTTCGTTTTAAATTGGCGGAATCATTTGTTTTATCTTTTAGTTATTTAAGTGGAAACCAAAAAAAGGTAATATTCATATAATAAAATTGTTTTATTTATTCTTTGTTACAAGTACATTGAATTGAATGTGCGAACAGAATATTAATCAGACTCCGATTTGCTTGAGGAGGTGGTGTCTTCATCATCATCTTCGCCTACATGTATAATTATATTATTATCAATAACAGAATCAATCCTGATATCTCGGTCTAACAAAAGCCGGGTAATCAAATAAAAACAGATCGAAACACTTGAAAAACGTGGTCTATGCGCACGAAACGACAACGGACGACTGTTTTAGCGTCACAAAATGGCGGCCCATAACGCCATTTGGGGTTACCATTTTTAATCTAAGTATAAAAATGCGGTTTGGTCATAGTTTTATTTTTATATTTCATAAACGTTATAATTAAGTCTTATAGTCCATTATTTTCCAATTCTTAAAAAGAAAATCAAAACGTATTATTTTATATTATAACTGTATAAGAACAGATTACGATACTTGCCTGTTATTTTTAGCACAGCACTACAAAATATAAACCGCTGACATAACCTTGTAATAGCGCAGTATAGATTTAGAAAAATATTGTTTACCAAGTTATTTGACACTCAGTTTGGCACAAAATTATAACATTCATTGATTATTGATATAATAATGTTGTTTTAATGCTCCTCAATTGTTAAAACGGTAAACAACCAGCAAAAATATTTTTATCGTAACTGCAACGCCATTGCAAAGTTACGTCGTCAGTTCAATCGCGACGTGTCAGGAACGCATTCTCTGAATGGCCGAACTATACAAGGGAATCATCTCACAATTCAACAATTTTTAAAGAAATTGATATTTTTGAGACTTACTTTATCTAATTGAATTTCTTTCTAAAGGACAATGCTATTCTTTGTATGGAAGTTGGGCTCAAGTGTTGCCCACAGTAACTGCATAGTGTATTATGTTCCATAGGCTTATATTAGGTCCCAGACCAAAGCATTTTGAAATCTATCCCGGGAGTCTTGAGAAAAAATGGTTTGACTCTTATTCAATATTACATAAAATAAGCTTACGAACTCTTAACTATTCCACTTTTATTACCTTAATTGAAATGAATTATATTCATTGACAAATACGAGGGATTGTACACGACAACTTTTTTTTAACCGACTTCCAAAAATGGAGGAGGTTCTTAATTCATTTGTATTCTTTTTACGTTTGTACGTGCATAACTCCCTCGCTTACCAACCGATTTCAACAATTATTTTATTGTTTGAAAGGGCTTACTTCCTTTGTCATCCGGCCCAGGGTCTGGTGATGGAATCTCTAAAAAAATCGGGAGCGACTCTCGAAAATTGTAGACATATATCGAGTAAAACCTTGTCATTCGGGTATATGTCTCAGACACCACAAAACAGTGGAGGTTAAGATCTGACCTGACAATGGAGACGACAGAGAGACGAGGGAACTCCTCAACGTATCTACTAACTACCTCATGTTTGAGCTTATTTTATTCGTCTTGATAAGATTTTTCTAGAAGATAGCTCTTAGCGCAGGCGCCTTGTAGATTTAAACCGTAAATTCAAAAATATTGCGGTAATTGCCTTTTTTTCAGAAAATCATTGTCAGTTCTTATTAGAATCCAACGCTTTTAGAATTTATCTGAAAATTACAGTAAAAAAAAATAACCCATTCCAACATTTTCCAGTACTGGATCCTGACAGCGAGATCCTGAGCATTCAGATTGACTATATACATATGAGTAAGACTTATTTTTCAGAAAAGTCTTATCAGATTAATTTCTCGGGACCCCTGGGACCGATTTCAAAAATATTTTGATTTCTTGTTAAGAGTGAAGTAAAGAACCTATTTTGACCACTCCCACTACTGGCCAAATGCCATAGGCTTTGTAAACAGACTGTTCATGTGGAACATTTAAACCGGTTTTCCTCGGGACCCCTGGGACCAATTTTTAAAAATATTTTAATTTCATGTTAAAAGTGAAGTAAGGAACCTATTTCAATCACTCCCACTACTGGGCAAATGACACAGGCCTCGTAAAGTGACTCTTCATGGAGAATATTTGAACCGGTTTTCCTCGGGACCCCAGGGAGCGATTTCAAAAATATTTGCATTACGTGTTCAGAGTGCACTAAGGAACACCCTGGAACTACTCCCATTGCTGGGCAAACTATGAGCCCAGACCCTGGCATTGTCCTTTGATAATAATTTAACGCTTAATTGTGTCAGTCTGTATCTGACTATTGAAACCCTATTGAATTATATATTTCATTTCAAATTCCTTTTCTTATAAAAAATTGACGAAAGAATTGATACCACAAATATTTAAAATAAAAAATTGATTATTATATTGATTTTTATGTTTTAGTTGGGTTATAACGCTTAATTCTAAGAATGGGGGACATTTTGGGAAAGCGGCATTTTGGGAAAGGGACATTATGGGAAGTTGACATTTTGGTACCAAGGGACATTTTAGGAAGTTGACATTCTGAGCCTCAACGGCCAGAACTACTAACCCGATTTCGATGAAAATTGTTACAGAGATAGTCTAGATCCTGACAAAGGAAGATAGTCTATTTTTATCCGAGTGCGGGAAGTGATACACGCGGGACGAGAGTGGCCCTGTGGCGATTAGATAGTTCTACATAAGCCCCCTTCACAAAGTATGGAATGATGAACACTACTCCACTTCACCCTATGCTTAGGAGGGGAGGGGAAGAATGGTTAGACTGAAATAACTTCCCCTCTAGTACATAAATACAGTATTGACACACCCGGCCCACACCTATGCTAATACTTGTTACCATAACGTAAACTATTCTCATAAACCTAGTCGAAGCGAAAGAACTACCAAGATACGTTCGAGGAAATAAGATGCATAGACTGCTAAACTGAGCTTCTAACTTCAGATGCTTACTTACTTATAATCAAAAATACTCAATACTCACACAAACACTTTAGTCTTCAAATACTCCATGGTAAGCTGGTAGTAATCGTTGGAATACTTCTTGACAGCTTCGAGCCCGCTCGCTGTGTAACTTTGCACGTTATCCACTAGGCCTGGTGCATACTGTTCTATAGTGGCCACAACTACCGGGGTCTTTTCGGCCACGTAGTCTTTTGTATTAGTGTATAACACGCCTACTTTCTTCATGGCTACGTAGGCGAACTCTCTGGATAGCAGTACGTAAGGGGTGCAGGTTTCAACTGTAAGAGTGTAGTAGACTGGAGCGTTGGTTTCCAACCAGAGGTAGCCTCGGGCTGATGTTGACAAGGACTTCTGCCATGCGCGTTGACTGTGCTCTAGAACACCTAGGTCGTTTAACAGACGGCCCGTTGTACTCTCTGTGGGAAAAATAGAATAGGTTTATGTGCAAATTCTACTTTAAGGTAAGACAATGAAATAACAGTGTTGGCGCTTGAATTGTGCGTGGGATTAGCAGGAAAATGTCATATTTAACAGGAAACCTTGAGATTGATTAAAGCCGTAAGCAACACCTATTTGAAACAATTATGATCTAAATAACCGTATGTATTTTTTTTCATACAGCAAAGTATAGGTACAGTAAAGTTAAGGAAATCATTGTATCTCCGTGTGGCACTGGGACATATGAATCACTTTGTCATAATAATGCCCTCTATACTCACCTCTGAGCGAATATTAAATGGCGTTCTTAGTTGAGGACACATGACTACATGTGCATAGTTTATCTATTTATCCTATAACCAGGTACTAGCTGTTTGCTGCAGTTTAAAACATCATTATTTCATACATCTTAAAAATAAATTGGTACTCCAGATTTTAGATTCAAAACAAAGCGCTATCTGTAGGTACTTACTAATATAATAAAAAGTTTTTTTTTTGTTTGGCTTCGAAACGACTGATCCGATTTGAAACAATCTTTCACTGTTGGAAAGCTACCTCATCCCCGGATAATAAAAGCTGCCTTTTATCCGGGTACGGGCAGTAGATCCCACGGGACGCGAGTGAAACCGCAAGAAAAACAGCTTGTTTTCGATATGATTCAAATTTCTAAAAACTTTCCAATTACGTTACCTACATTAACATAGTAGAGTAAAAAAGTGAAAGCTTGCAACTGTAAAATAATGACGTAGAACATTGTAACCAAATTAGTTGTGACGTCATATAACTTGTATATTTCCATTGTTCCTATAGATAGCCATGAAACTACAAGGCTACGAGTATATTAACACTAATTGTGTGCTTTTCAATTTAATTACGATATGAACACGATCCCTACGCGTAAATCTAAAAACGGACATTAAATTAGAGCAATTAATGTACTTTACTTAACTTCCTGCCAGCAGTATTTCGCGTTGTGTTCAGATAACATCAACTTTGTATCTCACATTCTCACCCAAGTTAGGAAAGCGAAAGGGTAATCGAAATCATTGCAGCAGTTTAGTAGTAAGAAGGTGTATCAGGCATGATCACGTAGAATTTAAAATTAGATCACTTCATGTAGCAAGAACAAACATTACTATGAATAATAAGTTATTATTGTGGGACAGGAAAATAAACTACTTGATTTATAATTAAATTACTATGTGGAAAAATACGCCCATACTTAAAATATATACATACTTTTAGTAATTACAAGTATGTAAAACATATTAAAAAAAAAACCCGGCCGGTACGAAAACAGGTCATTGAACTTAATACATTTTGTTTCAGACATTTTGTGCAGTTATGTAGGTATGAGAAATCACATCATAATGTATGGCCCGCCTACATTTACTTTTTAACCAACTTCCATAAAAGGAAGAGATTGTCAATAAATGGCTAGACACAAGACGCACTAACCGTTATTAAATACTAATATAATAAATAGTCTACACTTTTTTGTTTAAAGGCTGACTGATTTGAAAATTTATTTGGAACTAGGCTGACTACCTATATTTTGTCCAGGTAAGGGACGGAACCCCTGGGACACGGGCAAAACCGCAGAAAACAGCCATCCTACTAATATTATAAATAAGTTTGTGAGAATGTATATATGTAGGGTAAATACGCCAAATGTCGGCCCCTTTAGCGATTTTCTGACTGCAGTTTCCAACGAAAGATAGTTTCTGATGCGGTTTTGGATAGTTTGATTAATCTATTTCATGTTTAAAGGCATAAGATTGATATTTCTACGATAAGAAAAAAGTAATAAGGCTTAGATGCGTCGAGAACAGAAAAACCCTAAAGTCGGCCATTCAGTGCCCAAGGTCGGTCGCGTTTTTTCCAAATGTCGGCCGGGTATAGGGTGTTTCAAATTAAAGCAATGACAAATATTATTAACATGATTTATTTTGGCAGAATTCGAATATAATACTAAGTATACATTTGTAATTGTTTAATAGTAAAATATTTTATGTTTCCCCTAAACAAAAAAAGTCGTATTCACAACCAACCATTTATATTTTTTAAACTAATAAGATCGGTTTAATAGATAGCAAGTCCCAAACCATAAAGCTACCATAAACATGCCTACAATACATTTAAACTTAACTTCTTTACAATATAATAAATTATACCTAATAAATAAATAATTTCGAGAGAAAATTTTTGAGAAAATGAAAAAAATATAAAAGTATTTTTTCATCAGCCTGTATAGTGGCGCTCGAGCTCGAGGCTGGTCGACATTACGATCTTTAATATTTCTAATGTCGGCCCCTATTTCTTGTACCTTATTTCTCGAGATTCGACTAATATCACCCCGGCCGTTATTAGGCTATTAAACGTAAAATAGATCTATTTGCCTATAAGTTTTGCAAATTCTCTTGTTAAGCCAACGGAATTAGTACAATAGGAATTTATTAAATAGACTGCATTTACTTTAAGTCGGCCACGGCCGAGAATCCGGTTTTAAGTCAAAACTGTTGTCCTAATGGCGGCCTCCTACTTTTCCTTGAAAAAATACGCAAAACGCTGAAAAAAACTATCTTAAAATATAGTAAAAATAACCCATTAATGATAATCAAGCTTAAAACAAAAATAAATAAATGTTTTATCGTTCTAATATCAATCCCCAAAATGTGAGTTTTCACTTCGAGTAAGCTACTTTACATGTGAATTTGATGTTTGAACGGCGCAATCGCTACTGGCGCTCAGTGTGAGAAGAGTAAGTGGCAGAATCGGATAGTAACGATTTGTACGTATAGAGTATAAATCAAGGTTGCAATTCGAGGAGCAAAACTGACACTTAATTACCTTTTGAATGAATGCAAGCTGAAAATGTACAGACGGCCGAAGTTTGGGGGGAGGCCGACATTTGGCGTATCTACCCTATGTTTGTTATTCTTTCACGCAAAAACGGCTTGGCCGATTTGATTGAAATTTTGTATGAAGATAGGTGATACTTTGGATTAACAAATAGGCTTTTTATTAACACACCACGCGGACGAAACCGCGAGTTTAAATATACATTTAAGAACATCAAACTGTTATTATTATACACTTAACACCTATCAAACTTCATCGTATTATTTAATTTAACATGTCGAAGAAGAAAAAAAAAAAAAAAAAAAAAAAAAAAAAAAAAAGAAGCATAATATTATGGAATTATTAATTGGATTTGAGAGTTATTTACTGACGTACATAGCCAACCGACATTGGCTATCATTAACTTTTTAATATCAAGTTGAAGGTTAGAGAGTATACTTATATTACTTATTGGACTATCAAACCTGTTTTCTTAAACATGAGATAAATCTCTACATCGATTGGGGCAGAGGTTACTTCATTTTAAAACAGACTTATCGATGCAAACAATGTTACATTTTGAACTTAAGCCTTATCTTTGTTGATAAAAAGTCATTAGTATTTTGTGTCACACCCGTGGTACATTCATTATGGTGACCATCGCAGTACCTATACCTGATAAATAGTTATGCTTTTAAACTCACATTTTGTTTACGCTAGATAATATTACAATATTTTCTATTATGTGAATACTAAGGGCCTTACTACAAAAACTTTAAACCCTGTTTTACACTTGTCTAATAAAATTTTGGTTGCAAAATGAACCATATGTCAACGTCATAATTTGACATTTTTTTAGACAAGGCATAAACTGACGTTTAAAAGTTTTTGTGGTAAGACGGTAAATGATTTATTATGAGGACTTTTGGTCATTAAAATTTATTTTTTACACCGCGTTAAAAGATGCCTATTTGTAAATATTATGCCTGAACTAATAGTATGAAGTATTTACAGCTGAAAATTAGATTCAAATAAACCTGAACAAGAAAAATTATATCTTATAAGATTTCTCCTATGTATTGTGATAAGCACTTGGACAAAAAGCTATATTTACTCTTGACTATTGAAAACGGAATACAGTCCTAAACAGTGTATACCACTTCTTTTTTTGAAATTGAAATGTTCAACATATATTTCTATAACAACTATTATTTTATTAGTTAAGGATGTACAAGGATCTTAGAGTGTACATTTTAAACATGTGTATATTTATTGTATGTACATTCCGTACAAATCAATAATTATTCTACTGTATTCTAACTAATTCGATAATTATTAGAATTGTTTACTTATTGAGGCTATTGACATTGTGGATTATTCATATTTGGCTTGAGCACTACACTTTCAAATGTTATGAATCTTAACTATATTGTAATTGTTGGCTCTTGTAGATGTAAATATAGTTGCAAGAAGGCACTTTGCATGTTTAAAACTTCATAATTTTACTATTTTTCATAAACACGACAATTTGAGACATTTGTGTCTGACAGAACACTTCAAGTGTTTTTTTTTTTCTTTTGAATAATTTAGCATGGTCTTTGTCTATTGAAACAAAAAGTATTTAAAGTCTCTTTTCTTCGTGATTTGAAGATTTGTCAAGGTGGTTCTGTATTATTTTTGTTAAAAACAACTTCTTGGCAATGTGGTAATAAGTTCGAAAGTATTTGACTAATAACTAACAATTTATCTTATCATATCTACAGGATATTAGCATAGTGTAAAATCCAAATGCCAACATACTAGAGTCATAAAACTTGTTTATCAAAAAGTCTTTAAAAAATACCTTCCAATAGGTATACTTTAGATTGTATCAGATAGCATTCTTATTCTCATCATTCTTATTATTACACGCAAGTTTACTTACAACATAACTGTCCGATTTTCTTAAAACAATTGTAAACTTTGATTTAACATGATAATTCAACATTTGTATTAAGAAAACTGATGATTACGTTGTCCTCAGTCAACTTTGGGCCAACATGATTTTATTCCAACACCTAGTTTTTATTTTCTTAAACAATAGAATAAATGTAACAAAGACTACATAGGCAAAACCAATTAATATTTTTATAGAAACTTTGCATCAATGTTAGAATAAAAAAATATGTTTATAACTAGGATCTATGTGTATGTAAAAGTCAACTTACTGGGGAAGTTGCCACCGGAGCGGGATACATCGTAGGAGACCAGCCCCGCGATGCCAACCAGCAAGAAAAAGCTGGCCCAGATCCAAGGGAACCTTCTAGTGCTCGTCATTCTGTCTAGAATATCCTGTGGACAATGTTAATTATTACATTTCTGTATCTAGCCATCGTATCTTCTTCAAACAATCCCTCAGCCCTGGAAACACCTATCATTTATCACTTGGTATAGTTATCGGCACGGATATTGAGCTCTGACCTTTACATGCGCGATTTATTGGTTTATTGCCTTATGTGTACAGTGCGCAAAGCGATCCCCACTCTTCCGCCGAGAGCTCAACATCCGTGCCGATAACTATAGCACATTCAAAGCATTTTGCGATAGTAGATCTGTTTGTTGATTCATTTGCTAGAGATAGAATCCTGAATTTAGGCTTGTACAATTAATGACTTTAGCCTTCTATCTCGGGTAAGAAGCAACAGATAGACAGAATACTGGGAATGGCCCAAGGTTTAAACATAGATTGAATGCCATTTTAGAACTTATTGTCCAAGAGATTTGGAGCCCTGCCACACAAAGGGCTAGAGAGAAAGGAAAGAGGATTATTCAGTAAATGTCTGATACTTCTTCCTGCTGTGGGTACAAACCAATGTCTGTTATGATATTCCATCTCAAAAGAAAGGTCTTCAAGGCTGATTGTTAAATAAATTTAAATGTATAGCCAAGATGACCACACCATATCCTTATTCTTGTTATGCAGATCGGATACTAATTAGCTTGAAAACTTGTCAGGGGTATTGGGTTGCCTGGGTAACTGGGTTGAGGGGGTCAGATAGGGCAGTCGCTCCTTGTAAAGCACTGGTACTCAGCTACATCCAGTTACTGGAAGCCGACCCCAACATAGTTGGGAAAAGGCTCAGACGATGATGATGATAGCTTGAAAACTTATGTTCTGAACACAGAACATAAGTGAAAACTCTTGGATAAGTTACCAAAATTAACTTAAAGCTTTCACATTTTTTAAAAATAATTAAAACCATTAAACTTGACTATATGTTTTAGGTATAAGAAAAATAATCAAGGAATGGTTTAAGGGCTTATTACATTTGACTAAATTCAGTCGTCTAATTAGGTTTCTAAATGATTCAATGAAACCTACCTTCCTAAATGCGATTACATTTGACTGAATTTAGTGATTGAATCATTTAGACGACTGAATTTAGTCAAGTGTAATAAGCCCTTTACTGTAAAATAATTTCAGTGCTTAGTATGTGTATCATATGTTTCATTGTGTATATTTTCTGAGTTGAATTTTTATTTTGAATAAATGAATATTACTTATTATTTTCATCACCATAGTAGCATTGCAGGTTTTATTTAACCAAATACAATACATATGTGTAACCAGTTATTTAGTTACTATGTTGCAATCTCTAGTCAGTCCACCTACCTTCTCATTAGACACAATACATTTTGTTTAATGTTTTATGTGAGTGTTCATGAGCATGTACCTACATTTTAATATTGTGAGATATACATTGCATATGTTAACATATAGCTTTTCAAATTAAATAATAAACAACAGATTAATTTGTTTTTTTCTTAAGTCAATCAGACCAGATTACGTGTATTTACCAGTTGTGTAAATACACATGTAACTTACTACAAAAGGAATATGTGATTGAATAATATTTTTAAATATGCTTTTGGCATGAATCCTTTTGGAATGTTTCCTGCATTATGATTGTTGCTTTTCCTTCTTAGTTCCCATATCCTTTTGGACAGATTGATCACAAACACACTGAGCACTAAACCACGAATAGAACCTGTATTTTGGTAAATTAAAAATTTTTGAACTTAACACAAAAATGATTTCAACACTGAAAATGTACACAAAATAGGTCCGATTAAACTAGCACCGAGGAAACTTGGAAAAATGCACGTAAAAGATGTTGATTTTACCTGGATTTTTATACAAACATAAAATTCGAAACAGCTTGCGTGTTAAATGCCTCCCGCGGAGTAACGGATGTAACACATCAACATTTACTGTTAGCACTACGCCCGTCCACACTACTCACAACGCCTAAAGTAGTTTTTCAACTTCCATTCACAAGCTAACTGCGCGATTCTCTGAATTGATTCAATATTTGCGCACGAATATCACACATCCATTTTATTTTACGCACACGAGCATTAGAACGTCTGGATCTTGAAGGAAATCATAAAAATTAAGGAAATATTATTATTTTTCGATCTAATTACCTTAAATAAGTGACGAATACTCTCGAAAAATTAAAATAGATTCGATAGTGAAAAAATATGTCGCCCTCGAAACTCGTTTTTTTTCTACTGCCAAACTCAGGGTGGCCATGATTTAGGAATGCATGTCTTCCATTACATATAAAATCGCATCGACAGTTACTGCTATGCAAATGTTTGTATTGATAGAAAGTCATAACAATTCTGATTTGAAAAAAAAAAGAACTAGTGTGTAATAATGTATTTTTACGGTCAGTGGGTCGTCTTAGGGGCGCATTTTATCACCGTCATTCACCGTGTTTATTTACCTTGTAACAACAGATTCTTCATGAAAAATACATCAAAGATAAATATAATCATTTAAAACATAAGTAACTGTATCCCGTCCTTATGGGATATACCTTAGTATTAATTTTGAAAAGTATTGGATTTAAAGTGCTAAAAATCATTTAACTTACACAACACAACTACTAAATTATAAGAAAATTTATATGCTGGCAACATCACAGGATAGGGTCGTGACATGTCATCTCGGCTCATCACCGTAGAGATTAGAGGTCATCAAAGTTACGGTTTTTCTTAGTCGATTTTTTATTGATCAGTTTAAAATTCCTTTTACAGAGTAAACAGTGGTAGAGTTATTTGCTAATTTGTTAATAAAGTGACCAACTCAACTAATATTAATGCAACCCAGTATAAATTATATACTAAAACCTTTCCTATATCCTCATAAATTCACCTATCGGTGAAATTGCATCAAAATCTATTGTGGTTTTTGAGTTCATCTTGTAAAGACGTAGTGGAGGTCTTTGATTTAAAAAAAATTGTGTTATTTTAACATAGAAATAAACGAGCTTATATTGTGTGCGTTAGTGTCAAGGTAGTACGTAGCTGTAATGCAAAATAAAATAAAATTGGTTGTTACCTGGCATATCTTATTCGTTCTAACAACAGTCTCATCTTTCTTCTTGCCTTTCAAGGCTTCGCCACAAACTTCTTTGTATTGTAGGACAGACATTTTTAATGATTTTTGCCTCAATTTCTTGCTTACTTCGGCCCAGTTAGAATCTGGTAGGAAAATTAAAAATATTAATTTATTTGAGTTGATACCATAGTAATATAATTATTGCATCTCTGTATTTCTTTTAGAATACGTTAACTATTTTTTATATGGCTTGTTTACAAATTTAAAAAGAGTTTTCTGGTCCTAAGCATCATCAAAATCACTGTACATACCTATATAATCAAGTAATGTTGCAGACTGTTTGCTGCATCTATGGAAGAGTTGTCTCCAAGTTGCATTGCATGAGTCGTCTCTCACAAGACAGTCCACCAAGCAGTCTACCAGTACTCTATGGTATGGGTCCAGAGACGGCCCACTGAGGTACTGGTTGGGCAACTTCTTCATTAGCTGATTGAAGGTCACTTGAAGCTTATTATTGCTTTTATTGAAATATATATCCTGAAAAAGTATAACCATTATTTTTTATTTGTTTATGGTAATTGGAAAGTCTGGTATTTTATTTATCCCTTGCACTCTTTGACTGTTAACATTTCAGATGTCATTCAAAACAGAAATATAAACATGTTAAGAGAGTCATACCTTATATTTACTTAATTGCTTGATAAGGTCACTTGACAGATCCTTGGGCAGTGCACTTCTCTTATTGTTCACCATGTCTATCATGGCAAACAGCTGGTCTTGGCTCACTTTAGTGCTATCCATGGTCGCGTGTTCGTCTAAAAGGTTCGACAAGTACCACACTACGTACTTAGAGTAGTTCTTCAGCTCAATGATTGGAAGGAACAGGTCTTGCCAAGCTGTAACAATAGTCGTGAGTTTAGATATTGTACATTTTTGTTAAGAAAAGGAAAAGCTAATTTCAATTATTTACTACTAGAAATGATACCTGAGAAATGCTTGAATTGTGGGTGCAAAAATAGTATTCCTTCAAACTAAAAATGTACTCCAGATACGTAGCACATTTTCTACTAAACCTGTAGTTATCCGCGCCTATCAAGGTGTCAAAATGACGCGAGATAAGACCTTATCTGAACAAGATTTGACCTAAAATATCATCTTGGCCTATGCCTTGAACAATTTCTCTTTTATCTTGTTTATGTTACCGAATTATTGGCAATATCTTGGTATTTTGGTAATGAACAGCATAAAAACACATAAGGTCACCTCATTAGTTAACTACAGAGATATTAACATTTTTCTTAATGATATTGACCAAGAAATAAATAAGTGGGTAGAAGATATGCAACTATAGCACCATAAAATTCAGACATACCTTTTAGACCAACAGCAAAATCACTATTGCCACCCTGACCAAACGCCCACAGCAAAGAGAGACCAATGGGTGGTCTGTTCTGATAGGAATTGCGGAGACTAGCACTCTTTTGTATAGATGCGATACAGAACTCTGGATAGTCTTGCGCTAGCATTTGCAATAGTAATCTGTGGCCATTCACAGATTGACCTAAAAAGGAGTTGATGATTAGTATTTATTTGTTTTATCGAAATGGGAGACAACTAAATAATATCAACATAAAGAAAACACCAACCTCTGCTCATATCATTTGCAAGTGCCGTAAGAGTAACATCAAAGAACAGCTGAGTATTCGCTTTTCCAGCATCTTGCAGCACATCGGACAGAAGCTTTCTAATCTCATTAGGGGCCGCAGACAGGGGATACAATTGGGGGTGAGATGCAAATGTAGGGTCATCTACGTCTATTTGAATCTTTGAGTTAAGGAATGCTGCGACCTCCTTCAGCCAAACAAGAGGGGCATTGGAGAAACGGATTTTATTTGTTGTTATTATGTTGGCCAGCTCTGCTGCATCTATCTGTAATAGGAATTTATTCTTGAATTATTGCTTATATTACATACAATAATGAATGCCGTTAATTTATATCATAGCTAAAAAATCTACTTAACATACTCAAATAACATCATGTAACTGAGATATTTAAATATTGGCTACATCCACATTTGTTTTGAATACAGTTACCATTGCAAGCAGCAGTTACAATTGGATAGTATTATATACAGTCTGTTAGTAATAATAATCAATGTTATGCCAGTCTTCAAAATGTTTGATTGCTTAAAAACCATTGTAATAGTATCCCATGATGTTAAAGTCTTCCACGCAACCTAACTCAATGGTAATTCCTATTAAATCTACATACTTATATGCTAATATAACAACTGGGACACAGGTTTCGTTTATTTAGATCCAAAACTACTGATCCAAATTTGACTCTTTCATTGTTGGAAAGCTGTACTACTCTTGAACGGCATAGGCTGTATTTTGCCCAGTTACAGGAAGAATTTCTCCCGGGATGTGGGCGAAAACATGAAAAACAGCTTCTTTAATGTAATTTTTTTTCGTCTGAATAAACTTACAGCTTCAAGGGCTCCCTCAATGGTCTTAGGAGGCTTAGGTTTTGGAGGCTCCACATTCTTCTTGTCCTGTTTCTTCTTTTTGTCACCTTCCTTCTTCTTATTGTCTTTTGCCGGCTTCCTTTCTTCATCAATCTCCATGCCGGAGTAGAAGGATTTTATTTGAGAATGAGGGACTGTAAAAAAATTATGGTAAAAGAATTGTCAAGATGACTGATGTAATGCCTACATAATAAGATTAATGATTTAAATGTTTAATTAGAGTTCTAGTCATTTACAAGAAAATTAAGAATAGGCTAGAAAAACCTTAAAATTTTTACTGGTCAAAATTAAACAAATAATAAAAACCGATAAAAAATACTATTCATTTCCATAAGGTACTAAAAATGAAATGTAATATGAATGTAAGTTATTAAAAATAGTGTATGGACCTTCACAGTTATTATACGATATTATTTTGATAAATAGTCAATATGTTAGCTTTTAATACTTTGTTTTAGTACATAACTATGCTATATAGGTCGTCAGCTGTTGCTAACTCAATATGAAGCAGTAAAAGTTACAGAATTTTAATTAGAAAGGTTTGTTTAAGACCATTAGGAATTAAATGAAGCTTGAGGATATTTGAAGTTAGAATCAGCCGCATTTTAAAGAATTCTTGTTGTTTATATTACAGCTAACGAATCATTAAATTGGACGCTGAAAGTAAGTTGTAAGCAATGTAAAGTTACCCACCGACATCCTCCAGTTTCGGCCCGTTTTTCACAGCCTTTTTCTCATCTTCTTTAGTTTTAATTTTACCATTCTGCGACTTCTTGTTCTTTCCAACAACTTCCCACTGACCACTCGACATTGTTAGTGAGATTCTAAACAGATTTTTATTGAATTCTTTGTAAATAAAGGGAAAGCATCAAAGTAATAGGTTACACGTCAAAACCAAACAAATAGCAAAAAAAAATGCCGATTGGTAATAGTGTTCAGGAATATCTTTAGCATTCAAATTATTCCTCCAGTCTGAAAATGCTGCAAGTGAACGAAACGTATGCTCAAGATGCAGTAATGCAGATATAGGGACATATTAAAAACCTAAACTTCTTTCTGATTGGTCAAGAATCTCCACCTTGGACAAAACGTGGCAGGAATGTCAGATTAGGAAAATGCATTAATGTTATCTCAAAAAAGAAAAATATTGCAAAATTATTTTACGCAAATATTTTATCCAGTACCAGTTAAAAAAGGAAAACAGAAAAAATCTGCTAAATCTTGTTACGTTTTTAATTTACGGTTTTCTGTACGGTTCGACCTTAGTGCTGCGTGTTATATAGTTATGTAGTAAGATTCATAGTCGATTTTAGGATATGGGGAGTGAGGTATCGATTACTGTCAGTGCACTCGAACGTTTCTCAGTAAGGGGTGACAATCTTAATAGTGGCAAACGAGAAAACGTATCATTATAGGTCTGCAAAATGAAGTGAGACAGTAAATACATTGAGGTCCTTACATGGAAGTGTCATTTTAATTTGGTAGTATTATAATGTAAGATATTAAAGAAACTGAAATATAGATGGCGTTATTTGTAATGACGATGATGCGCGATTGCGTAGTAGTTATGCTTAGGTGTGTAAGAGGGCGCTATCACATCTTTTATTGGTTCTACTCTTACCCTATCTTTTTTTTCAGCTAAAATAAAAAAATAAATAATAAAAATTTTGAGTTGCATATTGAAGCAATTACTAAAATTTAATGTTTATTATCAATTAGCCAGAAATAAAATAAAATTCAAGAATTTATTTTCTACTGGCAACATTAAATCCATTTTCTACATGCAACATTATGCAAAAATTGTCAATCAAACAAATTTGGCTGCCGGTTTGCGCTGAAGTGCTTTTCGGTGTCTTGTTTGTTTTTCCAGATTTTTATCCCTATTAGTGCTTTATCCACCTAAGTCCGTTAAGTTGAGCCTCTGCTCCTTCGGCCGTGTCGATTTTGTGCTTGAGGTGATCGAAATCTTGTGAATTTTGTGCTTGAGATAGGACTCGTTGACCCGTTTTGTGATAATTAATATTTATCATGTCTAATAGAAAGTGTTGTGTTCCCGGATGTACAAATGGCTTAGGTAAGCATTTATCAACATCCTTAAAACAAATAGTCGTCATTTTGTCACGACTCCACTGAATTCTAACTTGTTACCCTTTTTTTCAGACACTACGGGGTATTTACATAAATTCCCTAATCCAGATAAGGATAGGCAGCTATTTAATACATGGGTCTTTCATATTGGTGGTGACATTTTGCAACTTGAAAATAACCATATTTTCAAATACCGCCGCGTCTGTAATGATCATTTCGAACCAAAATATTGGTGCCGGAATAACCGACTTGCCAAAGGAGCTGTACCTACAAAAAACATGCCAGGTTAGTTTTAGTAAAATACCCAAATTAAGGTACCTGTTTACCTTAAAGAGTACCTAAGTCTCAAATTTCTAGAGTTGATGTTAGAAAGAAATAAACAGTCATGTTATTTGAGTTTAAAGTAAACTTTCCAAATCACAAAATGAAAAGCTGCAGTAAGTCTAAAACATCTGAATAGAGATTTCTTTGGAGCCACAATTTCTGTATGTACGCAGTATGTCATACAAGAGTTTCTATATTACATTTCAAAATTTACTATATTTATAATTCATATTATTTTATCGTTGTTTACAGGATTATCTTGCTCGAAATTCAGCATTGAAAAAAGAGCACTAAGACCTCTTCAGATTTCAGGACCGTCTACATCAAAAGGTATATTTTATCATATACATATAAACAAGCAATTCATTTTTATACATACATACATACATTTACATTACGTATGTACTAGCTTCCACTTGCGGCTTCGTCCGCATGGTGTATTGATAAAAAGTGGCCTATGTCTTAATCCAGGGTATCACCTATCTACATACCAAATTTCAACCAAATCGGTCCAGCCATTTTTGAGTGAAGTTATTTCAAAGATCATTTATTCCTACAAATTAGGCTGAAATTGAGTAACTTGAATGTCACATTTACCAAAAATCCTTTGCTATTTTTAATTTGTTGTAATACTTAAATAGCACTGCATTACACAATTTTGGTACCCTCTTGACTGAATGAATAGGTAATGAATCATAGATCAAATGTTCCAAACATAATATGTGGTATCCATAACGTCTAGTTTTCAAGGTACATGTCAATTATGATTTCTACTACTCTCACTTAGGCATACAAAAAACCATTACCATGTCTGAAATAATTTACTTTTGTATTACTTTGTTTTGTTTAATACTTGTTTCTTTTCAATAATGTCAACATATTTGTGCATAATATGCGGCACCCATGCGGACAGCATATAGTGTAATTGATAGATAGACACTAGCAATAAATGATGTAATAATAACATATACTAATCACTGAATATTATTATTTACAGAACCTGCGCATCTACATATACACTCACAAGGTTCAATTGAAGATGTACAAATGAAAGAGAATCTTGGTGAGTGATCCTACATACAAGCATTTAATCAGCAATTATTTTACACATATTCTGTCCTGGAACTCCTTCATGCGCCCGGATAAAATGTAGCCTCTCTCGATAAATGTGCTAATTTACCTTAAAATCATCTTAAATTGAATTATTTTTGTTGTTCCTGAGTTATAATTTTGCAAACAATTAAAGTAAACTAGCCTCTCTATAAACCTATCCCTTAAGACAAGAGTGATTGATGAAATACAGTTTGTTAAATTACATTTATATGTCATATGCATAAGTCCTAAAATGTTAACATCCTTATCACTACATAGTATAAAACAAAGTCGCTTTTTCTGTCATGTGTCATGTTGTATGTCCCTATGAACGCTCAAATCTTTAAAACTACGCAACGGATTTTGATGCGGTTTTTTGTAATAGGTAGAGTGATTCAAGAGGAAGGTTTTTATGTATAATAACATACATTAAATACTGGGGAAATACTGTTATCCCGTGCGAAGCCGGGGCGGGTCGCTAGTTGATATTATAAACTATATAAAAGAAAAAGTAACTTTGTCTAGTAGTGGGCTGGCTTTAATTAATTCAATATGATTCAAATAATGGTTACTCAATATGAACTGCTACATTCATGATGATGGTAATGATCATCAGCTTAATTGGTTTGTATATAATAGGCACACATTTCTTACCAAATATGTTAATGACCTTTCAGATCCTGTCACTTCAGAATCTCAGTCTGTACACAGTGATAGACAGCCTCATAGTGAAGAAGAAAATGTTGAGGTGGTGAAAGATCTTGGTAAGCAACACAATTGTAATCAAACTTAATAACTTCAAAGCTGAGTTTGCTTGTTACACTCACTATCATGGTTTATTAACTAGGTACTGATTTATAGATTTAATACATATTTCAATCATGGGATACTTTCACACACAACTAGCTTTGATGCTATCTCACTCATATGTACTCTTAAATTCTGCAATTTTTATTCATATGATTCTTATTATTTTTTCAGTGCATCGCAAAGTTAAATGTGTTAGTAAGAAGGCGGTAAAACAGGTTGCTGTTACGAAAACTGAGCGTGCTCTGTATCAGAAAATGCTGCAAGTTGGTGTGAAACTCAGCAAATGCCGTAGCAAGGTTAAAAAGCAGGCAATCAAGATCAAGGCCCTGCAAAATATTACTACAAACCCTCAATTTTTAGAAACTCTAGACAAAATGTCTAGCACATCAAAAATTTTAACTTTGCTGCAGTTCAGGGAGCACAAAAAGGAAAAAAAAGGCCGGCGTTTCACATTAGAGGAAAAAATTGTAGCTTTGACTATCCTCAAGCAAAGCCCAAAAGGATACAGATTCCTGAGGAAAATCTTTATCCTGCCATCACGCCAAATTTTAATAAAATTAATTAATATGGCAGATATAAATGCTGGTATCAATAAAAATTTGATGGCACAAATAAAAAAAGCCACACTTAAAATGAAACCAGAGCACAAATTATGTGTGGTTCTTTTTGACGAAATGTCACTAAAACCGAATGTGGCATACAATGAAAGGAAGGACAGAGTGAGTGGGTTTGTAACCAATGGGCAAGAGACACTGCCTGAGTATGCAGATCATGCGCAGGTATTTATGATAAGAGGACTTATAAAAAATTATAAGCAACCCGTTGCATACACATTTTCTCAGTCTGCCACAAAGGGACCAGAACTGGCAAAACAATTAAAGGCTGTCATCACAGAACTACAAAATGCTGGTCTTAATGTGGTAGCAACAGTGTGCGACCAAGGAACAAATAATGTTAACTGCATTAAATTCTTGTTACAAGAAACAAGAGGTATTCTGTTAAGAAAATCAGAAGAACCTGAGGGAAATATTATTTTAATAAATAAACAGGAAATCATTCCCTTGTATGACCCACCTCACTTAATGAAATGTATAAGAAATAATTTAATAACGAAAAATCTACTATATAAAAAAGACAACAAAATGCTAATGGCAAAGTGGGAACACATAACTGCACTGCACCAAGAAAACCCAGGCTACAAAGGCATAAGACTGGTGCCAAAATTAACAGACTCCCACTGCATTCCCAGTAAAATTCCACGGATGAAAGTTAAATTTGCTACGCAACTATTCAGCCAAACTGTAGCATCAAATATGGGCTACCTAGCAGGTAAATAAACTTTATTACATAATGTTTTCACATTGCATTATTTTATCGATACTTATATATTATAAAGCTGAAGATTTTTTTGTTTGTATGTTTTCTTAACCATGCTAATCTGAAGAACCAATCCAATCACCAAGGTCGATCAGGTCTAATTTGAAATAATCTTTCACCGTTAGATAGCTCATTTATTGAGGAAGACTAAAAGTGACTTTTAATCTGGGTGCGCGAAGTAGCTTTCACGGGATGCGGTAGAACCGCGGGCGGAAGATTGTATAGTAAAAGTTTTCACAAATTAAAAACTGCTCCCAGTTCAGATTTAATAATAACAAGTTTCTTATTGATGACTAGATGCCATAGTAGCCAGTGTATCTGCCTGCCACAGGAGGTCGCGGGTTCGATTCCCGCATAAGTCAAACATTTATGTGTGTGGGTGTTTCTACATATGTACACTATGTTATGTTATTTATAAAATATTTATATTTATATAAGTTCATTTATTGGTTGTCTGCTGTACCCAAATTACAAGCAAGCAATGCTTTGTTTGGGACTAGATTGCGTTGTAAGAACGTGTGAGGAATATTTATTAATATTTTTTTTCTTATTTTTTTGCAGAAAAAGGAATAATCTCTCAAGATGCGCAAAATACAGCGGACGTCATCTTGTTTTTTGACAAACTTTTTGACTCCATTAACGGAAGCTTCGGGAAAAGGAAGCACAGTAAACCACTGCTGGGACCTGCGACGCCGAACTCAATACATCACAAAACATGGATGGAGGCAAAAATATTTTTAAAAAATATGAAATTTGTGAATGTAAAAACCTCGAATGTGGAGTATGTTCCCACCTTAAGTAACTGGGTATGGACACTAGAAGGAATAGAACTGCTTTTAAAAAAAATTGCTGCGAAGTACGGAGTGACATCGGTTTGGTTGCGGCATCTGAATCAGGATCCAATAGAAAATTTTTTTGGATCGATAAGGAGTCAAGGATGCCGCAACGTAAACCCTACTCCAGATGGATTTGAAGCAGCATTTAGCAGCCTTTTAATAAACAGCCTATCTAGTGTCCATGCCCCAGGGACAAATTGTGAGGCAGATAATTGCCACGCTTTGCATGAAGTTCTCATCACAAGCGGGGCCTGCAAAGAACAAATAAATTGTGAGCTCTCTGAGATTCCGGACATTGAATTTACAGCCCTTGAAGACAAAAGCGACCCCCGTATAATTGGGGGGCTACAATATGTTAGCGGTTATTTTATTAAAACCGCTAAGAAGAAAGTCTTCAAGGGTTGTAGTGAATGTAAAAAAAATTTAATGTCCGATCAGGAACACGATTATTTAAAATATAGAGAGTATGCTAATAAAAAATGGCTTTGCAGTCCCAGCGACTCTCTCTTAAATTGTGTTTCGAATCTGCAGGATATAAATTACACAATAATTAAAAAATGTTTGGAAAAAAAATATTTAAAAGATTTCATCAAAACATTAATATTTATACATTTGAAATTCGATTTCATAAAATGTGAAATTCATAAAGAAAAATTAATAGACTTTTTAATCAATATATCCTGCAGATTCTTTATTTACAATTACTGTAAAGATATTAATAAAATATTAATAAATAGGAGAGAGTGTGATGATGATACGGATTCCTATAAGCTAAAAGCGAAAAAATTATACATGAAATGTTTTAAAAGAAAAAAATAAATTATATTAAAGGTTATCAGTGTTTTATTTATTGAAAAACATCTTATAAATATTAAACAAAAAGAAACAAAAATCTACCTAGACCCAGTAACCACTGCTTTATGTAGCTATATGTATATATATTGACAAATAGTTTCTTAAACCTGCGTTCAGAAGGCGCCACTTGTCTTACTTAGTTTGGTAGTCGAGTTGGACCTCTATTTCATAATATAAAAAGTACTCTGTGACCAGTAAACCCTGCCTGGTGCGAGAGCATCACTATCGTCAGTTTTTTTTCATTTGAGAAAAAGTAGACTTGATATTTTGCTGCTGAGTTGTTATAAAAATTCATCAATAAAAAGGGATACGTGCTCGTGTTGTGTTGATGAAATAAAACTGTGTGTTATAAAGAACAGTGGCTAGATAATGGAAGATAAATTGATGTTAGAAGATGTGACTAGCTCCTTGCGAGAACGGGTGTTTTTTTCTGCCAGGGATGGAATGTCTTTAACCCTTTACGCTTTATTATACGAGAAAAACACAGATGAAATTGACGACCTATTAAATAGTGTAAGTAGAAAATTAATAATTTTACTCATTAGATTTCATTGAAACTTGTATCAGGACTTGGATTGTCATTTAGTAATTTCTGATGAGAATGATGATAATCTATTTTTATCATACAAATTGACGGCGCGTTACCTTTTGCGCGTTACATACTGTCGGTGTGAGTTATTAATTCATTTTTTGTGCGTCGTGGAATGCGTTTTTGCGTCGTAACGCACGTTTAACATCTTCACAACCTTGGTAGCACTTGCCAGTTCCATTTCCTTGAGTCCGCGAAGTAGTTCTTGCGAAAGACTAAGCACCAGTAGAATCGCTCACTTTTCTATTTAATTAACATCATAATTACTACACACATAGCCTTGTCTTGATTGTTATCACAATGAGATTGCATTAAAATGTTTACTTTATTTCATTTACCCTAAGTTAATTAAATATCATTATTGAGCAAGAGTTAAATATTATGAATATAAGCGTAAATTAATATGCACGAAAAATATTATGCCATTGGCGTAAATGTTTCATCATTATCACCACCTTATCAACGGATCAGCTGTTCACACATTTGACAGTTCAATGAATATAGAAAATGAATCAATAGCATAAACTAATTACCAACATAGTAAGCATTCTAACTAAGATGTATATTCTGAAGAACATATTTCCTGTCTCTACAAAACCCTTTTGAATTAAATATGTTAACCATCTATCCGTGCTCCTACCAAAAGCTTAGCTGTTATGCTGTCAAACTACAAGAAAGCTCATGATTTTGTAAAACTAAATATAAGAATAATATACACATTAATCATCAATCACCGTCATTTATTCTTCAATGGAAAATTGACAGGTTACCCTTTGAGTGTCCAATTTTACAAATAGAACCCATCTTTATTTATCTTCTTTGTGTTCCCTTTCAAGGCTACAGTAACTGTTTCAAACAATCCTGCAGCCTCGGCTATATGAAATACTAGCTTCCACCAGTGGCTTCGCCCGCGTGGTGTGTTGATGAAAAGTAGCCTATGTGTTAATCCAGGGTATCACCTATCTACATACCAAATTTCAATCAAATCGGTCCAGCCATTTCTGCGTGATTGAATAACAAACATACATCCATACATTCTCACAAACTTTCACAATATAAGTAGGATCTAGAAAATATGAACTGAAGGAGAACTATGAACTAAACTGCCTTACTAGATCATTGTTGTTCATAATATCTGAATTTCTAGACAAAATAAAATACATATGTATGTTATATAAACAAAAGACATTCCCTTTGTTTTTTACATACAAAGATGTGGGTTAATGACATGTTGATGAACTCGGGGATGACATACACAAACAAACACACATGTTTGAAGTAAACAAGTGGCAAGGGTTCTATATATATAAGAATCAAATATTATACTGTAAATAAGAAAATTCCTTCAAAAACTGTAATTCCAGGTCACCCACAATAGGATTGGTGTTTGTGAAATATATTTGCAAAATTATATTATAATTATATAGTTTACAAAACATGTTCCACAATTAATTTATTGTTTTCATAGCCGTGCAATATGTAATTCAACATTTAGTCTCAACAGCATTGCTCTGTTTAAAAACAAAACCTCTGAAAACCTTTAGACCTTTAAGAATTTTCACTAAATGTGAGATTATTATAAAATATATATTTTTTTTTATCTTAATCTATTTGCTGTTGATCCTCAGGATGTATGTTGCGATGGAGTCAAATGCACGCCACTGATAGCAGCAGCCCGACACGGCCGGGAGGCAGCCGTCAGAATCCTCCTCGAAAAATTCAGACCACCCGTCAGACTTGAGACAGAAGGCACAGTGAAATTCGATGAATATGTTATAGAAGGTCAGTATTTTTCTGAAAAATATCAGAGAAATCGAAAATAGCTTGTTTATTGTTCCACTAAATTAGTGAGATCTTATTTTGAGAAGATGATCAGATAGGACATAGTCATTTGAATTGATATTTCTTAAAGTTGAGCAATATTCATTATGTCCCATTGCTAATTACTTCCTCGATGCTCAAATACGAAACAACAGGGGCTCGGAAGAGATGACGGGATGAACTGGACGCCTACCAGCAATATTAGTGAGATCACCAGAATCGAGAGGAGTTAAGACGAAATGGATAGGCCTTTATCCAGCCATTGCAATGGACAGGCTGGAATAAAAATGTCTGGTCCTATTTAGGATTCCCAGACTTGCACTTAAAAAAAAAACGATGAAGCTTGATTTCGGCTGGAGAAATTCCATATGTAGCAAAATCGAATTCCAAAATTTAATTTTGGCACACACATTTATGGAATGCGTTTCGCATTTCATCGGGTTCGCGGAACACGATTTTGATTCCACGACTTTATTTTCCGCCAATGTCAAATGTTACCCAAATAAAGCGCCAGGCGTCACTCGGTGCACACAAAGAGTCCTGCAGCATATTCCTCGTCGTACGGCGCATTGACTCCATTTTTTGTCTAAGTCGGGACTCACGGTTTATATATAGAAATGTGTGAAAGTTTACACACAAAGAAACCGAAATTGGTCTCTCGGAACGTTTTGGTACGTATCTGGCCGACTTCCAAACCTCTTTGTTTCCCCGTATTTATGATTTACCAGCTTTATAAAGGATTTGCACGCTTGGCATCGCTTTTGGTGACTAGATGCAGTTCCTACATTCGGTGCATTGATAAAGAATGAGACCAAGTATGTGTATTGTCCTAACTTTCTTGGAAGATCTTAATCACGTTTTATTTTTGTTAGTGTTGTCGACACAAATGATTCAGTTTGTTCGTTCGGTTGGTTTATCGTGAGTTGTTAATGAAAAATTCAATGCGTGACATTGAAATGTATTTTTGAATTATATTATTAGCATTAGTGATTAATAAAACCCCGTCATCGCTGAACCGTAGGTGTAGAATGTAGATGCAATAAATTACCACCAATTAACTATTCGGGGATATTGCTGGAACTTAGAAAATGGTGAAACGCATATTAAGAAAATTGCTGCGAGGCCCCATTGATTTTTTTATATGATGGTTTCTTGAAAAAAGTTTTTCAGAGAAAATAGATAATGATGCGCCCTTACTTAAAATACGAATGCTAACAAAAACTGCAAAACGAGTTTCTTCAAGATGTGACTGAAATTGAGGAAAGCAAAACAGCTACTTTCTTACAGGTCATTTAACTCGTGGGCGTGAGTGACTAGAGAAATCTTTGTAGATAATCTCTATCAGATCAAGGCGGTAAGGTGACCGACCTATAGACTAAATTGACCAGTTTCCCTCTTTCTTCGTGAGGCTCCCAAATCTTAGCAAAAACCGAATTATTACAAAACTTATAACATATCTGTCAAAATAATCATCTAATTACGAAGATGAGTGGCAAGATTTGAATGGATACAGTAAAACAGTTATCTTACTACTAACATGCTTTACGTAAGCGCTAATGTAAATATTTATGGCAACACATTTGGCTCGTGTTTATTGTATGTTTGTGTCTACGCTAAAGTCTTTATGGAATAGTGGTCGCACCGTGTGACGATGACCGTAATTTCTTCTGAATGGGATCACGGAAACGTATGCTAAAATTAAAAATGTCGCCATAATGCCCATAATTATCTCAGTCCAGATTAACCTACTATGTTGTGGCCTCCTGTCTTTTCTTATATCTCGTTTCTTTGTTACTATCCCTCAGGTTTACGAACCTTACATTATAATGGCGTCCACAGCCGATTTCGGCCACGGCGGCTGTTCTCACTTAAGGAGATCAGCCAGCTGCGCAGCGCATATTATAGTGCACGAGCATTTGCGCACACAGGTGCACTCTCTATTCCTTCACTCTCATAACCCGATGGGACGGCAATCCGACACGACCGGAAAGAGTTCAGGCGCAGGACCGACATTTACGTGCTCTCCAATGCACGGGTGAATCAATCACCAATTTCCGGACTACGGGCTGCTTTGTGAAAGCTTAAGAAAACCCACAAAGCGATTTCGGCCCGACCCGGGAATCGAACCTGAGACCGGCGAACGAACCTTACATTACTTATCAACATCATGATAAGCCGATTGCCGGCCACTGCTGAACGTTTTTTACGATCCTTTACTCTATGTAAATTCTACCTTTTCCTTTGTACCAAAAGACTGTTGGTCTATCCTTACCTTTAACTCATAAGAAGAGACACTTATTTCCGACCTGCAGTAAGAGTCACTGTCATTTCCGACGGAAACGCCGTCAAATACCACGGTTCTAATACGTACAATCCACTGACATGTTTAAAATACATTTACACTATAAAAGAAAGCATACAGGTGCTATCTTACATTAAACGCCTTCCTCTCTTCTATTTTACTGTGCCCATCAGGGTCCATATTGTGACAATCATGTTATTATGCAATAAACGATAGATATGGCATTTTTATTCCAGGAGCGACAGCCCTATGGTGTGCCGCGGGGGCAGGTCACCTAGGCATTGTGAAACGCCTGGTGCGAGCTGGAGCTAACGTGAACCACGCCACTAAGACTTTGAGCACGCCCCTCAGAGCAGCTTGTTTTGATGGCAGACTAGACATTGTCAAGTATTTAGTCAGGCACGGAGCAGATATACATAAAGCGAACAAGTATAACAATACTTGTTTGATGATTGCAGCTTATAAGGGACATTTGGATGTGGTAAGTGGCTTTTTAATTTAAAGAGGATTGTTTGCTTTGGGATTGTCTTGATATACCCTAGATGCTATCAAATATAGGAGCTTTATTATTGAAATTTTAGGGTACCTCTATGAAAAGATTCATAGATTGATGAAATGTCAGCTACCAGAGTAATATTTAGAAGCATTTTTTAATTGAACCGTAGATGCTTATAAGTCCTTTGTGTATCAATTAAAAGGATGCCTTTTATATTTGAATATTAATTAAATCGGTGTAGTATATTCGCTGCTTTTAATGGCCATGCACTCACTGTACACGCGAAGATCACGCCAATATAACAGTTTAACACATATTTACGAGCTGGCGTTTAGCACTCTACATGATCTCCTTTTGGGTAGCCTAATTGTTTAATTTATAGTCCAAGTCAACCGGTAAAACGATTGCCTACTAAATATCTGTACAAGAACATATTTATTTATGCTTTTGAACTTGTCTTAAAATTGTGATGATAGCATACATTAGCATTGAGAAAACGTGAAAATAACTTAAAGTCTATCCGTCGTACCAGAAAAGCTTTTAAACGACTGTTGAACACTTGTCTAAAAAATGACAGATTATGACGTTGAAATAAGGTCCGTTTTGCAGACAATTTTTTTAGACAAGTGTTCAAGGTATCCCGTGCGAAGCCGGAGCAGGTCGCTAGTTCAAAATGAATTGAGATATTTGATGAAATGACTTACTAAAATAACAAAGCAGATACCAGTAGTCTATTTTTATAATTAACGTATTTATGCTTTATCGAAAGGTTACCCTCTCGGGTCATTTACTTGTTGCTTATCTGTCACTTTTGCTTCATTATTACAAGTTCAGAATATTATCTATTTTGAGTAGGTATTTCCTAAGAAGGTGGGTTTTGTGGCAAGATGAAATTTTTTGCTATGTCAAAATTGGCAGACTTATATCTATATGTATATAACTATTATCAATCACATCTTAATTGAATACTTAGTTCATTATTAACATCATTCGTAATTCTAACTCCAAACATTTTTGGAACTAGGTTTGAAGGTATATCTACTCTTAGAGCCCTGCCTCATTAGGATGCCAATGGCGACGTCGCCGGCTACGTATCCAAGCAGTTAGTATTGAAATGTATGGAACCTAACTCACTTGGCGACGGTTTGGTAACGTCGCCAAATTGGAAGCGTGGCCACGAGCTTCAGTTCCCTACGTGGCTTCTGGCTACCGTGGCAGCTTTGGCGACGTTACCAAGGTTGCCACTACAATGTACACGGTAAAGCGCACCTCCCTCACTCAGTCGCCAAAGTGGCCACCAGTCAGCCGCCATTTTGTGACGCTCACTCGAAATATAGTACTTATTTGATTTGAACAACTGACTGCCGAGATTCCATGGCCACTCGACTTAGCGACCTGCGGATGCCAGAAGTAGCCAGACCTGCGCCGCTGGCGACGTCGCCATGGCATCTTAGTAACCAGAGATCTTAAAAGCAAAACACATGCCATAACACCCTTTTATTTTTGGTTCATTAGTGGCCAATTAATACTACATACTTTGAAAAACAAAATATAAAGAGGCCATAATTGAATCTTGGTTTTTTCCAATAATGGAAGTAATTTCCCCAATAACAAACAAGATAACAAAGGTTCTGATCGAACAAAACAAATATGTTATTCGTCACTCTTATACATATTACTGGGTGTCCCATAAGTCCTTTGAAATCTAAATTTCGAATAAAATTTAAATGGCGCGCGGAAATGGCATGCGGGGTGCGGGGATAGCATCAACGGTCTTTCGGAATTCATTCGCCATGGAAAGTTTTATCGGAGCGGACCGTGGTTTTTGTGTGCGTGAGTTTTATCACAACAATGATTCGGCCACCATTGCGCGGCGTATCTTTTTATTTCTGTATTAACTGAATTTTGTATGGATGGTAATTTCTTATCTTTCTTTAAAATACGCTGTAGCGTCGATCTGGGTGTATTTAATACATTGGAACGCTTAAGAATGGATTGAGTAGGATTTTTACGAACTGACTCTTGCACTACGTTGATGTTGTCTTCCGTCCGTGATGTCCTTGGGCGGCCCGATCGTTGTTTATTCAACAAAATAAAATTGTAGATCCAGTTACCTCGAACTGTTGAACCCAATTTTTAACCGTTTGAACACTAGGACAGTCATTAAACGTGCGCAAATTGCGATACTCTCTAAATTTACGCCGCGCAATGGTGGCCGAATCATTGTTGTGATAAAACTCACGCATACAAAAACCACGGTCCGCTCCGGTAAAACTTTAAATGGCGAATGAATTCCGAAAGACCGTTGATGCTATCCCCGCACCCCGCATGCCATTCCCGTTTCCCCATATAATGTTATATATTTTTTACTATTTTCAGGTGCAATTTCTATTAGACAGCGGCGCTCGCGTCGATGAACGCGCACTGTGCGGCGCGACGGCGTTGCATTTCGCGGCCGAGTGCGGTCATGCGGCAGTCGTTTGTGCACTCATTGACCACCAGGCTAAGATACTTACTAATGAAAATGGTATGTTTAGGATTAGCTTACAAGTACTCTTTTTCTGTATAAAGATAAAAAACTTATATGGTATTTAGGTTTGTAATAACATGGCAGTAGCCAATTTCCATATAAATGTTTAGTAGTTTTTGCGTTAAAGAGAAACCAACTTTCGTATTTATAAAAGTATAAAAAATATCTCTCTAATTTGGTTGATGAATAATTTTTATCCAAGGAATCGTTATGGTAACTTAAGACATCGTTTTAAAATTTCTAATTGGTTTTTAATATACTAATTTCTGGGGATTACCTGCGCTATGTGATTTAAAGCTATTAATTAGGTACATAAGTCTTGATAATTTTTTTACTTTTAACAAGCAATTCAATGGTAAAACTGTTTATCTATCAAAGATTCTGTATCCGCATTCTATACGCGAGAGCTCCATCATTGGATATGTTTAAGAGACGAGTTAAGGAACATTATTTATCATCATGACCTGTGTATATATTTGTATATATTATATTGTATATATTTTATGTAATTATAAAAGGTATATATTTAATTTATTAAGGTATTATACATATATATTATTGTTATTAGTATAAAGTTGCACATTTGCCCTACCCCATCAAATCACTCTTTCACTCTAAGGTTGGCTGTAGAGAACCCAACACTCGGTTAAGCTCGCCGTTGTACATAATGTCTCTGTTTTCAGTGTGTCAAATGTATTTATGTGTGCAATAAAGAATAAAGATTTGATATCTTGCTCCGGAACAATATTTAAGCGTTAGCGAAAACTTCATAAAATATAGCATCCTCCGAGCCTTTTTCCCAACTATGTTAGGGTCGGCTTCCAGTCTAACCGGATTCAGCTGAGTACCAGTGCTTTACAAGAAGCGACTACCTATCTGACCTCCTCAACCTAGTTACCCGGCCAACCCAATACCCCTTGGTTAGACTGGTTCATAAAGTAAAATATAGATTCATAAACTAAAGTATAGCAAATAATGTATTTTGGTCCAGGTATGACGCCACTGCAGTGCGCGGCGGAGCGGGCGCGGGCGTCGGTTGTGGAGATGTTGGCGGCGCGGCCCGAGGTGACGCGCGCGCAGGCCATCGAGGCGTTTGAACTGCTCGGCGCCTCCTTCGCGAATGACAAGGAGTACTATTGTCTTAGGGTGAGTCTGTCATACTCAGCTACTTAGTGGCGTCCACGGCCGATTTCGGCCACGGCGGCTGTTCTCATTTAAGGAGATCAGCCAGTTGCGCAGGACATATTATAGTGCACAAGCATTTTCGCAGACACAGGTGCTCTCACTATTCCTTCACTCTCATAACCCGATGCGACGGCAATCCGACACCACCGGAAAGAGATCAGGTGCAGGACCGACATTTACGTGCTCTCCGATGCACGGATGAATCAATCACCAACTTTCAGACTACGGGCTGCTTTGTGAAAGTTTTTAAGAAAACCCACAAAGCGATTTCGGCCCGGCCCGGGAATCGAACCCGAAACCTCGAGCACAGCAGCCGCGCTTGCGACCACTAGACCAACGAGGCAGTCAATACTTAATAATACTTTCACAAAACAGCCGGGGTTTTAGGTGTTGGTGATTGATACACCCGCGCACCGGGGAGCACGTTAATATCGGTCCTGTGCCTGATCTCTCTCCGGTCGTGTCGGATTGCCGTCCCGTCGCGCGCAGAGAGTGAAGGAATAGTGAGTGCACCTGTGTTTGCGCAATGCTTGTGCCCTGCGCAATGTCCTGCGCAGCTGGCTGATCTCCTTATATGAAAACAGCCGCCGTGGCTGAAATCGGCCTTGCACGCCACTATTGTACAGAAGCCAGCCAGCAAGTCAACGAAACCTAATCTATCCAATGTAGGGCATGCAATACCGGTTAACCGGTTTCGTTTTTACCGGTAAATCGCCCATTTTTGCGAGTTTTAAATTACCGGTAAAAATAATATGAAACCGGTAATTTACCGGTTTTTACGTTTTTCTGATAAAATATAGCAATTGTTCATTTAACGTCAAATCTTTGTTATGTAGCCTGAATATAATGTAATGTTGCATACATTACGTATTGTAAGAGTGTTAAAGTTGCTGTTTTTTAGAAAAGTAAACTTGTGCGTCCTTAACTATCTATAAGTTAGATACAAATCTTCTTTCTCATCTTAATTTATAAAATCTAAACAAATTGTATTCATTCGGTTATTCTGTTTTTCCTCATAGCTGCTCATACTAGGTACAAATGTAGCTAATGCTTATTTTACCTACTCTATGACCTTACTGAGCAAGGGCTTTTACTTCACCACCATGCGGACAGCTCTGAGGACACGGTGGAGCACACAGTCCAGGTGTGCACTGCCTGGGAAATGTACCGCCGTGTTGTCGTCGAGGCTATAGGCAGCGGCGACCTTTCGCGTCCTTCCCTGGTTCAAGCCATGGTCCGGAGCTAGAGGGAATGGGAAGCCGTCGCCCCTTCTGCGAAGCAGTCATGCTCGAGAAGGAGACGGCAGAGCGACTGCGAGTAGCACCTCTCATCCCAGCCGCTGTAGTGGACCAGGAAGACACCACGGGCGCTAAGGGTCGAGAGACGACTCCCGGCCACCGTAGGCGTCGGTCTGTGGGCGGTGAGTTCGGTTGGCTCATCGTTCCACCGTCTGCATAGACAACAGACCCGTGTTAGCAGTGCGCGTTGTTCCACGGGTTCCTCAGGGAGATGTCACCAAACCCAGTGGGGCCCAGCAGGGCCAAGGCCTGCCGGGGCCGCGGGATTGTTCTAAAGAGTTACCGCTACCCTGGTCCATAAAACGCCTACTAAAAAACATGGGTTTTAGACAGAAAGAGTCTGTCATTTGATGATTTACCATAAAAAAGGGCTTTCCCTTCAATGAAAAATATATTTTTTACGGTAATTCTTAGCGTTCATCCCGTCTTGTGATGGGGTCAGCTTTCCGTATCTTCCTTCTTCCACTTGGCTCTATCCTCCTGAATAGACATCTTCCTCTTCGAGTTCGCAGATTTTCATGTCATTCATTACGACACTCAACCACCACGGTTTCGGCCTGCCTTTGCGCCTTTGACCGGGTATATTGAGATTGAGTATCACATTCACACTGCCGATGTCCTCAGGTGTCACTCCTTTTTACATGTCCGTACCATCGCAGCCGTTTCTCTTGCATTTTGTCGGCGACATCGCGTACGGATGGTACTGACATGTTTTTTGTTACGGCCCACGACACAAAAAACGTTTACCACCTTATACTTTTTTTGACGACCTCGATGGCGCAATGGTCACCATGCCGGACTGCCGAACCTGAGGTCCCGGGTTCGATTCTCGGTTCGGTCGACATTTGTGTGATGAGCATGCTTGTTGGCCGTGGTCTGGGTGTTACAATATGTATTTATAAATATGTATATATGTAGCTATATGTAGTTTATCAGTTGTGTTAGCACCCATAACACAAGTTAATTAATAACTTACCGTGGGGCTAACCGACCGTGTGTGAAAAATGTCCCGGCATTATTTATTTATATACCTTGCATATTTATTTAGTTTTTGCTTTAAGACTACCCAATCTTATTGTTACAATATCACATTTTTAAAAAATTACAAAAATTACCGTTTTACCGGTTTACCGGTAAAAATATTTTTATTACCGAATTTTTACCGGTAATTTTTGTTTTACCGAAATTGCATGCCCTAATCCAATGTTACCAATCGAACTTCCACTATTGTGATAATGTTGAAAATCTATTGAAGAAAGGACATTGTTCAATTTTGGCCTAAGAACCGATGTGAATATAAATTATACTATAATTTTTATTTATTTTTATATTGTTTGAAACATATTTTAGTATTCCACGGACACTTCAAATAAATAAATTCCAAATAAAAAGTAGGGTCACAATTATTGATGCCTTATAAAATGTTTCCGTCAGCCAGTGCTGCCAGTTTCGGAAGTTTTCGGGATTTCGGTAAATACGGATCGAATTGAGAACCTACTTTCCGAAGTCGGTTATTAAAATTAGTTGGTAACACTTTATTCATTTAAATACCTAAACTGACTAGCTAGAAAAAAGCTAGTATTCTGTATAATGTTTTAAGATGGTTTTGAGCGAATCGCGAATTTCTAGCTTGGCATTCGAGTAGGATTATAGTTTTCGTAATTGGCAACACTGGTGTACTTCAGTCAGTTTGCTAGAAGTCAGTTTGATTGGTTTGATTGCTTTGCGACTATCGTTTCTTTTGTGATTTTCTATGCGTTTCATGGTTTTATTCTAACAACTTTGGCTTGATTACGGACTCCGATTAGATTGCGTACTTGGTAGACTCGGCTTTGTGTAAAGAACTGGATTTTACTAGCATTTTCGGATATTGCTCTGTCTGTGATCGAATTTATATAGTTATATTATAATTACAACAATGGATGCAGAATATAGTATATTGTATAAATTGTGGATCTGCTGGAGGTTCTTTGGTATTAGAAAACGAAGATATACTTTGTTGCATACAACAATGGACTGTTCCCCGTATGGTAAGTGGTCTACGAAAGTGTTTTTCTAATTTTGATAAGAATGTTACTACCTACTTATGTTTTCATAAGCACACAATTTCTCGGTTTTCAAATCAATTGCCACAATTGCAAGTTACTTGATATTTACTAATGATTTTTTGTATTTATTATTATAGGTTGAAGCTCATGACCTTATATGTACGACGTGTTGGTCTGAAGCAGTCGAGCATAATAAGATGCAATGCACTGTTGGACGCAATTGTGTACTTTGTAAGAAGCTCCTACCATCAGGCATACTGTTGCAATTGTATCGTTGGGCGTAGAACAGTGGGCTGTTGTGCCCACACAATGACTATTATCTGGTATTTAAGCTGGGCGAGATACCAAAGCTCAGTTCTTAGATATATTATTGAGAAATATTGATGATTAAAAACCTTTAATTGAATACAAATATTGTTTTTATTGCACATCCTCGAAAACCTCTTTCATTGTTATTGGTAAACCTTACTTTAACTGTTAAATTATTTTGTGTGGTAATGACATTTTTAGTATGGTCTGTGCCTTCTTGGTAATAGACCGCGGGTTCGATTCCCGCCTTATGGCATGTAGATAGCTAGGTAACTGTCTAATATAAAAGTAGTAACAATCATTTAAATAAATAATCCTCCATCGTAATAATATCGATATTTTATGAATTGTGGTGAATGGAACTCTTCCATTTTGGAAACTTATGCGTTTTATCACAAATCCAAAGTGGATTCACTATATATTAAGAAACGTAACGTTGAAAGCAAAAGCGTTTAGGTAGTTGTTTTTCATAAAAATTCTAAGCATTTATGAAAACTAGTCACACGCCCCGTCTTCGCACGGTGGCAATGTAAAACCTTGGTGTAAACCTTCCTCTTGACCTACTCTATCTATTAAAAAAAATCGCACCCAAATCCATTGCGTAGTTTTAAAGATCTAAAGCATTCAAAGGGACAGACAGAAAATGCAACTTTATAAAATGATCATTGTCAAAGAATTATCTTAAACTTGACTATTTACTATCTCTTTTCCTAGTATCTAGTAGAGTAGTCTTTTCCTAGATCTAGAAGAGAACATATAGAGCTGTACATAGTATTGTTGATTTTTTGTATAGTGTAGTTTGATAATACTACTCTGATATTTCACGCAAGCTTGGTTATTTTTTATTTATAACCTCAAAATATTAACTTTTTTCGTAATTATTTTAGTTTCCTGAAGTGTCCGTTCGTGAAAACTTATTTCATAGGATTCCATATAATTTTAAGAGTTTATAGAAGTCACTTTCCATTCGAACGGTTCTTAGGCAGAACATGTATGGAGCCGGAACAATGTCCTTTGACAAATTGAGGTTGGTTGATGCGTGTCTGTTCTAATGTTATGTTATACAGGTCAACTTTTGTACATTATTTTTGGAATTTTATAGATAATTTAGTTGTTCATTTTATCGATAGATGGCATACCAGTACTTACACAGAGCAATGGCGATGCGCTATGACACTAGATACGGCTTGCTGCTGAAGAAACCAGCCGACCCTATACCTGCTTACGATAATTGGAAAGAGAGCACCACTATAGAGGTGAGAATCGATTAAGTATTTTTGTTTTTACGACTTTACAAGAGGTATTTGACAATTTTGATCAATAAAAAAATAGTATTAAATATAAAATAGTATAAAATAAAAAGTCCTGTTTAAAAATGGATCTATTTTAATGACTGAAATCGTATTCATTTCACCTGATCCAGCTTCGCCTTCGAAATTCGAATTTTTCCAATTGAAAACTTGTACTGGCTGGAAGCGCGGCATCCGCATGCAATTTTTTATAACGTCATTTTTGCAGTATTCGATATTCAAAAGTTCTGTTCTATTCTTATTGTAACGAAAACTTGTACTGGCACGAATTTTCTTTTTTTTTTATTACATGTTTTCTATTCTAATCGTATTGTAACGTGCATATTCGTTTATAGGAAGTAGAACAACTAGTAGGCAACGCTCACGCGCTTCACATGGAAGGCTTGGCGGTCCGGGAGCGGGTATTAGGTGCCCGATGCCCCGACCTGCCGCACCCGATAGTGTTCCGCGGCGCCGTGTTCGCGGACGAGGCTCGCTTCGACCGCTGCCTCGCGCTGTGGCGACACGCGCTGGCGCTCAGGCAACACAACGAGGTGACGTCACGCGGCATGTTATACTGAGTGTGTCCTACCTAATCATCATCATCCTCCGAGCCTTTTTCCCAACTATGTTGGGGTCGGCTTCCAGTCTAACCGGATTTAGCTGAGTACCAGTGCTTTACAAGAAGCGACTGCCTATCTGACCTCCTCAACCCAGTTACCCGGGCAACCCAATACCCCTTGGTTAGACTGGTGTCAGACTTACTGGCTTCCGACTACCCGTAACGACTGTCAAGGATGTTCAATAACAGCCGGGACCTACAGTTTAACGTGCCATCAAACACAGTCATTGGTGTCTAAGATATACTTAGCTACGTAATCACATTCAATTAAATACATACCTACGTTAATATACTGGTTAATATATGTCGATTAGTATCTTATCTTGTAGTAGTTGTCTTAAGCACTAGGAATGAATGTTATCGCTGTTCCTGTAATTTTCGTTCACTGACGTATCTTTATTTCTGTTTCCAGGTCTCAGTGGTAAAGGACTTACTCAGATTTGCTCAAGTGTTCTCACAAATGATACACATAGGAATCGAACTACCTCTTGCTCAGGTAACTATAGCAACATCAATATACATTCACATATTTCTTTATTTTATTAAAAAAATATATGCTACTCGAGAATTTGAGATCCTCCTTATTGGGAAGTCGGTTAATAAATTCACAATAATAGTCGATGTCAAATAACAGGACTGCCAGCGACTAAGTTATTTAACCTAAGTGTTAATCTATACTTCTATACTAATATTATTAAGAGGAAATCTTTGTTTGTTTGTAATGGAGAAACTCAAAAACTACTGGACCGATTTAAAAAATTCTTTCACCGTTAGAAAGCTACATTATCTGCGAGTAACATACGCTATGTCCAGCGGTGGACATCCTATGGCTGAGATGATGATGATGATGATGATGATGAACATAGGCTATATTTTATCCCCGTACGGTCAGTATATCCCACGGGAAAACGGCCAGTATAGTATATTTTGTTTAACGAGGCAAATATATTTGAAAAATATATTTGTTTTCAGGTATGCTTCGTGTTAGAGGCATGCGCGGAAGAGCTAAGGCGAGGCACGAAAAGACTGGAGAAGCCGCAAGCCAACCACGACCCGGAATCCTTAGTAGTATGTAGCTACTTGTGTCAACTGTCATCTTGCTTTTCATGTGTCATGTCGGTGCGGACGAATAGGTATCGATTTTGGGAAAAAACGGATTACTTTTTCTTGCAATATAGTGTAATTGAGTGTTAGTTGAATAAGGGATTGATAAAAGCTGACTACTTTTTTTTGCAATGTAGTGTAATTGTGGATAAATAGGATGAGGTTAGATTGAGTAAGGGATTGGTAAAAGCTGACTACTTTTTGTTGTGATTCAGTGTAATTGGGGCTTAATATGAACAGGTTAGTTAGAGCGAAGGATCTGTAAAAGCTGACTACTTTTTCTTGCAATACAGTGTAATTTTTACTGTAAATCTTTTATTTAAGACTGTTTTAACTGAATAATCAATTATATATTAATATTCTGTTCATAGCCTCTCTGTACTGAGAAATGAGATCATTGCAGATTACATTAGATCTTTTTTAACGGTAACAAGTACATGCATAGGTTTAATTTTGGTTGGGTGGTTACGAAGTGTTCAACTGAAGGTTAACAAAAATATGAATTAAGAATCATGAACTTTCATCATACAATTTGAAATAATAATAAATGTTGAATACTATGAAAGTGAAAATGAAACTCATTATTTTTGGACATTCCATATATCTGTGAGGGGAGAACCTCTATTTTTGGAATAATTTAAAACAATACAGACCGATATTTCTCTACAAGAATGATTCAAAAGCCTTCAGTAGTCCACAGCATCATTCACAATCCACAATCGTAGCTATTTATTCAGTGTAACGTATTTAGTATTGACGCGAAGAGTTTGGTGCGCACTTTCATGTTGCAGGATGAGTACGAGAGCAATGTACGGACGGCCTTGTACCTCGTCGCTGTGGCTGCCCGACTGCTGGAGAATGCGGGGAATAGCGAGGTTGGTAATTTATAAAACCGGCTTTTCCATATGGGAAATAATATAATATTGAATATTACATCCTGAGATATAATAAAATATTTTATCGCTATTTTATTGACTATTTTGCTTCATGTAAGACTTTACACACACAGTGTACAGACGACCTTATAAAGGTCGCCGGAAGACGCTGGATGCAGGTCGCCTCCAACAGGTATCTGTGGAGATCTAAGGGGGAGGCCTATGTTCAGCAGTGGACGTCCTATGGCTGAGATAATGAAGACTTCACAGTCGAATGATTAACAAAAATGCATGAAAATTCAAATACTTTTATAAGAGACATCTAGATTTTAGTCCTAAAATAATATATTGTTATCCAGGAGACGACAAGTCTAGTCCGTCGCGCGATATTCCGGCTGCGCAACGTGCGTCTGCGCAGCGGACAGACGCTGCTGCACCTCGCCGCCGACCGACGGACGCCCGTCGATGACTTCCATACTAGCGACGTGTGCCAGTAAGTGTATATTTCCTTACTTACGAATATTTATTGCAAACTAGCCAGGCACATCCCATACCAGGACAATCTAGAACATTGTCGTGGTATGGGCATCTAATGAGGAGGGATGATACGCATGCAACAAAGTGTGTGCTAAGTATGAATGTAGATAGAGAGGAAGAGGAAGACCTAAGAAAAGATGGATGGATTGCCTGAAAGATGATATGAATAGAAAGGGAGTGAGTGTCAGTATGACGAGTGAGAGGGAAAATGGAAGAAAATGACATATTGCGCCGACCCCAAGTAAAATTGGGAACAGGGCAGGAGAAAGAAGAAGAGCTAGACACATCCGTTTCCTCAACGGAATAACTAACCATGTACTGCGAGCTATATTACGGCTAGTTTCATGTGGATAAAGCGTGATTAATGAACAAACATCTCAACCCACATACAGTTAAGCGTCGATTTATCTGAGTAGTTGTCACACAAAGTAATCAAGATTAAATAAATACAGTTCGATTATAAACACTCAATTATGTTCAGTATATCCACCATGAGTTTAAAGCAATATTGTCGATAGTCCATATCGACTACGCTATGTATGGCAGTTTCTGCAGCGCCTCTAACCGTCAATAAAGAACTAAAATTTGCGTGTTCTGTTTGGAGTAACAAAAAATACTTTTGCTAAAAACTCATGGTAGATCCTAACTAATATTATAAATGAGAAAGTAACTCTGTCTGTCTGTCTTTCTGTCTGGCTGTCTGTCTGTCTTTTCTTCACGCCTAAACTACTGAATCGATTTGTGTGAAATTTGGTACAGATATAGTTTGAAACCTGAGAAAGGACATAGGATAGTTTTTATTACAAAAAAATATAAAAATAAAATTTATTCCGGACATATAGCGCCACCTATTGGTCAAACCAAAAATCTACCGGAAGTTACTATTCCACGCAAAAGAAGTCGCGGGCAAAAGCTAGTCCGTTTATAAGCTACGGCACCACAGACAGACATACAAACACATAAGTAGCTGTCAAACTTATAACTTATAGTTTATTTGGCTTTTACCGTTTTTAAGAACTCGTGGTGAAGTCAAGGCAAGTCAAATGTTAACAAACGCTTGTCGCGGTCGGTCTATGGATGGGTCCATCTGAATATCTTTGGCAGTCGATACGGCTAGTGTTATAATAAATCGATGTTTTGCATACAGGAATGAATTTTATTCAGTGCGCAAACTTTGACAACTTATAGTTAAATAAGTTTTATAGATACGTACATTTTTATCCTGTTGTGTTTTAGTACAAAGAAGAATAGTGATTTTGTAACCGATTGTACGGTCACAGTCCTCATAGTAGGCACGGTTTACTGACGCGAGCGCTGCTCCAAGCGCGTAAGAATAGTTAGTATCCATATTTTGCTGGTTTTAGGGCGGATAAAAAATGTTTCTTTTTTTTTTTTAATGATGATGCAGATATGTTCTGTTAATGATTCTGGACCACCAGTTATTTTTGTGCACTGCTTAAAATTCATTCCTGTATAACACAAATATTTATGTACCATAAATTGTACATTATATTGTTCAGTAATAAGTGAATGCTATTGTTCTGAGGTTCCCGTGCAGCCGCACGACGCGGCTGCTGCTGGAGTGCGGCGCGGCGGTGGACGCGGCCGACGACTCGCGCCGCACCGCGCTGCACGTCGCGCTCATCTCCTACCAGCTTATACCCGGTTTGTATAACATTTTATTACTATTCTTTTGCGTCCTACCTGTCATGACTTACGGAGCCGAAACGTGGACACTGACGGTACGGCTGGTCCACAAGTTCAAAGTCGCTCAGCGGGCTATGGAAAGACTATGCTCGGCGTTTCTCTGAGGGATCGCATCAGAAATGAGGTAATCCGTCAGAGAACCAAGGTCGTCGACATAGCCTACCGAATCAGCAAGCTGAAGTGGCAGTGGGCTGGCCATATTAGCCGAAGAACCGATAACCGTTGGGGTAAACGAGTTCTAGAGTGGAGACCACGCCTCGGCAAACGTAGTGTAGGACGTCCTCAGGCACGGTGGAGTGATGACTTGCGCAAGACGGCTGGCAGGAGCTGGATGCGAGAAGCCGAAAATAGATCTCAGTGGCGTGCACTTGGAGAGGCCTATGTCCAGCAGTGAACTGCGATAGGCTGATGATGATGATGATGATGACTATTACTTTTTATTTAATACTAGCCGTTTTCCCGTGGTTTTACCCGCGTCCCGTGGCAACTACAGCCCGGGATAAAATATAGCCTATGTTAGTCGTGGATAATGTAACTTTCGAATGGTGAAAGAATTTTTAAAAACGGTCCAGTCGTTTTTGAGCCTATTCATTACAACCAAACATACAAACAAAGTTTTCCTTTGATATGGCAACTGCCTCGTTGGTCTAGAACAGCCGCCGTGGCTGAAATCGACCGTAGACGTACTATTATTCTGCGGGTTGTTCGAAAGAGATACCGCGGCCCTGGTACACAAAAGGCCTATGACGGAACACGACGGTGTTTAGTCAGTAAGAGTCTGACACAGGGAGTGTCACCGCTGCTAACCCACAGCGGGAGGGGTCATTTGATGATTTTTAACGTCGTATTAGTGACGTAACGTTTAGATTAGTGGTAGGTAGACTAGTAGGTAGAAAATAAAAAAAGAAATTTAGTAATTTGTATAAAGTCTATATTCTATGAAAGATCGGCAGAGCCGGGAGTGAATTCAGAAATATCGAGCTCGCGTTAAGTTCTGGCCCGCTATAGAAAACCACTATCCTGTATAGTCAGGCAGCTCGGCGGCGGTCAGGCGGGGTAGGTGTGCAGCGCGCTAGTAGATGCCGGACGCGTAGGTAGATGCAGGACACGTAGATAGGCGCGGCACGCAGGTAGGCACAGGCACGTAGGTAGGCACAGGCACGTAGGTAGACAGGCGCACTTTAGGTAGGTGCACTACGGTAGGTGCGCTGGAGGTAGTCTGGTACTTGAACCCTGCAATGTCCGTTATGTTCCGTCTTAGTTACGGTCCGGTTATATTCCAGCCACGACTGCAACATCCCGATTTCCACTTACTCACTACCTAACTAAATGGAAAGCAGTGATCAAGCACTAAATAGCATCGAGATGAGGCAGCCTAGGCAGCGTGACAGATTATAATTCAGCTAACAAAATGTAATCTGAATGCAAGTGATGAGGATGAAAGTATTTGAATGATTTAAAAAGCAAAGCACTGGTTTAAATGAAGAATTAATAAATAGGTAGACACTATAAGAGATTATTTGAAAAGAAGAATATGGAAAAATAATTGTAGGGCGTGGCCCTCATGACACGGTCTAAGTGCACCGGTCATGTAAGGTCAAATACCACATGATAATTTTTTAACAAGCGTTATGGCAATACATAGGCCATATTATTCCATAATAACAGCAACAAAGGCGTGATCGTAGCATGAAATAAAAGAATGAGCGCACAATGAAATCAGCAAGTCATCCTACGACACGTCACGTACTCACGTATAACTTTTCTAGATGCACATAATAAGCAATATTTTGCAACACTCACCCGATCTGGGGTATACACTGACTCTAAATATAATTTTAAAAGCACAATAGTTTTTAAGGATAAAATATGCAATATAATCGCCAGTTAAAAGCGTACATAGACCAGTACTAATATCGGCTCGCGGCGTCGTGCTAGTGACAGTCTCGCGATTGTCCCCCGGCTCTGCTCGCGTCGCCTCATAGGAGGGATAGTTCGCCGAACCGGTTTCCGTCACCCGTCAACAGCGCACGGCTCGCGGCGCGCGGCTGAGATATAGCAACTCTAGTACTATTTAATATAAAAAGTATTAAAATATAACGTACAACGTTACAAAAAAAAAGTACTATAATTTATTTATATTGTATGGACATGAAGCAGAAGGGAGTGGATGTAAGTATGACGTTTGACAGAGATGAATGGAAGACAAAGACATGTTGCGCCGACCCCAAATGACTTGGGAACAGGGCAGGAAGATGATGATGATGGTGAAGATAATGATGATGATGATGATGTATGGTTTGCAGACGAGCGGTCGCAGTGGAGCGAGTCTCTGCGCGCGGTGGTGCTGGAGCTGCTGGTGAGCGGCGCGCACGTGGACGCCATGGACGCCGACGGCATCACGCCGCTCGTCGCCTCCATCGGCGGTCAGTATAGCACTGCAACACCTGATAAAAAGAACAAATACATTTATACATAACTAAAAAAAGGTGGTGCCAAATAGGCTCCGCTTCAACCTTTATGCCAGACGCTGGTTTTCAACTGAGCCTATGATAAAAAAAAAAACTTAATATTATCGTAAAAGTTTATCGGTACTTCCACGTTCGCTGATCTTACGCTCGGCTTTTACAGTGTGGCAAAGCTCAAGTTCTACGAGCGCGACAGCAAACATTTTATAACAACATTTGACAACTTCCAGTTTTGGAACATCTGCTGTTGAGAAAGGGCTCAAAAGAATTGCAGTCGTATTATCTCGTAACAAAACAACACTATAATCTGACAACCAACCTTTTCAATGAGTATTGGGTTGGCCAGGTAACTGGGTCAGATAGGCAGTCGCTCCTTGTAAAACACTGGTACTCAGCTGAATCCGGATAGACTGGAAGCCGACCCCAACATAGTTGGGAAAAGGCTCGGAAGATGATGACATCTTGTAACAAAATATCCAGCAAGTATTATCAACTGCCTAGCCTCATGTTATGGTACTCCTCAGGTCCAGCAGAGGCCGTGGTCCGCGGAGCCCTGCGGCCGCGTCTGTCGTGCCTGGCGGCCGGAGCCCTGGCCTGCGCGGGCGCCACGTACCGGCCCGAGCACGTGCCGCGGGACCTGCATGCCTTCCTCACCATGCACGGAGTCAGGCCTGCACATTAACCACTAGGAAATTGGTCACTGAGAGCTTGCTTCTAATTCTCCGGTATGTTTATGGATTTACACAGTCAAGTCACATAATAAGTTTGAATTTGAAGCAATAGTATTTATCGAGACTCGATATCGACTACGGTATTTTTTTGTATTGGTCTTCAACTGTTGCGCAATTATTGGTAGACTTTATGTGTGAAGTTATGTATATATAACTGACCTTGCTTAGAATCTCGCTATTTGTTTTTAGAGTAAAACAGTTAAGTCCAATCATATCTTGCGATACGATTGATAAAAAAATAAAGGAAATAAAATATCAAATGGAATTGATCAAGCTCTCAAAAGTGAGATATATCTCAAGTAGCATAAGTCTTAGGGCGTCCGTATACATCGAATATGATATTTGCTTTAATACTACAATTCGAACCTTATACTCACGCAAATTGTTATTTAGTCACTCGAGTCCTAGAGCTTATACTACGTGAAACGGCCACAAGACTTCACCGCTTTATATACGTTGATGACGTCATACCTACCTATAAAAAACAACAAAAAAACATCAATAAATACTCATCTTGATATTCACGCTGAAATCATCAATTTTGTGTCTACGATCGATGCTCTAATTATATCGAATTTAATAGCTTTTGGAATACAAAGCTTAGCTACATTTCTTTTGTTCGGACTCCATTGCCTTTATAGGCAAAGTTGATATTTCATAGCTGTTCTGAGGAAAAATTACTTTATCATAGTTTTCGTGAACGTCTCTTCTCAATAAACAACTTTAAAAGTGTATATCGCTACATGCCAAATTTTTATATTAGAATTATTTCCGTTTGTAAATACTATCTTCGAAAAGTCTACCTACTAAAATCTTAGCCAGAACAATCAAGCAACGATTTATCGATATGATTTTTTTAGTTGATCAAAAGCCTGTGTTTTGTAACTAAAAAAAGTACATGTTTTTATTTTAGTATTTTATTGTTGCTGTTCTAAAATATCTCAGAATATAAGCTTCCAATAGCCTGAGCAATTACTCAAAATGTATATTAAAAGTATGTAGTTCAAAAGAACACAGGGCTTAAATGTGTTCAGACGATATTGTCCAAAGCGTGGCTCAAACTAGTATAGTGATGTGACGATTAATTGAAGAAATATCGACTAAAACAATCGATTAATGTTCTGTCGTAATCGAATCGTAGGGGACGACGTATTGTGATAATAAAATAGATTATTAGCTTTAAGATTAGTACGAACATCGCTAGTGCTGCCTTGTTGAGGCACAGTATATTGGCATGTTGTAACCTTGTCTTTAATGTTAGAGAGAGACATATAGTAACGACGCGTTTATTTACAGACTTTGTATATAGTTATTTGTTAACGAACGCACAAAATCGACATTAATTGACGAGAGAAGTCTTCTTTTTGAATTGTTTTGACGGAATGTTGGCCGAGTTACTGTAGAGGTTCAACATTCGTTACAATTGGCGGTTATTAAAGTTCCTTTTTATTTCGTCCTTTATGTTACTAGGTTTCTTTGTAAATACAATAGTAAATTATATGCGGATATCAATTTTGTGTTCACAAATAATATCAGAAAGATATTTTGACTTTTTATTATGAAATAAATTGCAACTGCAAAATGACACCTATGAAAATGAAATATTTGCTTTGAAACGAACAGAGACATTATTTATTGAACCAGACAATGTTAAAAATATCCAGTCAATGTGAACGGAGTTTTAACGCCTTTGTGTCGCACAAAATATCACGTAGGACATGGCCTATAGGACATATTGTTAGATAAAAGTTATTAAATGTACAGCAAGTAGTGTGACATACGTCGTGTTTAGTGGTTGATTTAAATTCTAGTCAAAAATATACTTGTTGGAATTTATATGACGTTCTATGGAATGGTAATTGACGAAAAATTACAAAAAAAAATGTCCCATAAACGTAACTGATTGTATATTAAAAAATGGAGGTTGCATTTTTAAGCGGCTGCTCTCAAATAGTTTTCGGTCTTTCTTGCAATGAGACGATTGAAAATGTACTAATTCGTGTTCACGTGTCATTTATCGAACTTGCTCGATAGACCTCCTTTAAAATAATAATTAGTAGAAAACTAGTTTCGATTCATTTAGTAGTTACATTGTATTGCGATCACTACCTCTAAAGGAATTGTTTCTCAATTAAATCATTTCAAATTAATTTAACATACTAAGTTTAGGCTGTCAATTCGTTTATCACAAACTAATTATTTCAATTATTGAAATCCGTGAAAATAATGCGTGATTATATCAATAGATATTATTTTTACTTGATATTTATAGAATTAATGTATATTTGACAAATAAAACTTAATTTGATCAATATTTTCTTAACCTTTTATATTTATGGGGTTACAAAGTAATAAAGAAATTAATATTACTCCTAAGCACCTCTAAATATATTATTTATTTTTTGTAAACAGCCGAGATATATTTATTGTATAGCAATGTATATATACTGTGTATATTATTTTTCTATAAAGTTCAGCTATTTTTCATAAGAAATGCCATGATATTGTACTTATTCTCCGTACCTGGTTTGTGTACAATCTTAAGCAATAGTTTAAAAGGATATTATATGGAATACAAAGGAGAGCAAAAAAAAAATATACCCATTCCGCACAATTCACAAAGCAATATTTTCAATCACATTATTGTGTAGGAAGTTTATATTTTGCTCCCTGCTGTAAACGAAAACTGACTATTATGTAATATTGTACAGCTTATTTTAAGGTAGCTAAGCCATTATTTTATGCTAATTATGATTTAATCCAAATGAATAAAATATCACAGCGTGCCAAATGATATTCAATTTTATCTTCTTATATACCAAACATTAATGTTATTGCCATAGAATTAATATGAATTCGTCGATATGTTAATCATATATTTGGTTCCAATTCGGAAACAAATTAACTGCAATACATGCATATCTTTCATTTTGTGTTCAATATTATTTTATTTAGATGAATTTATTGCAAGGTAAGAGCTAGATTTTCGCATTTACAGTAGGAAATCATAGGGTATTTGCATGTTAGACCAAAATTCAATATTGATACCTGTACAATGCCATCAAAATACGAATAGAAATGACCCTTGTGACAATGTCACGCCAAAATCTAAGTATTGTAAGTTTTGGAAAATAATAAAAATATGTAGACTAAAATTATCACAAAAATGTCTGATAGTCGAAAAATATAACAATAAGTGCTACCGCTAAGGCAGCTTATAAAGCGATCACGCTTTATTTTCCAATATACGCTTTACCCTTACAATATACAATACATACATGTAGAAACAATGGCTCTTACGATAATTGTAGAAAATACTCGACAGCTATGTACCTTTATGAGAAATATTGTTGAACGTGACCATATCTACAAACTTTGAATATTGAGAAAGTAATAAAATGTACGATGCCTGAAATGTAAAGTTGATACCAATTTAATATCATAGAGGCACGAGCATAGAGTTTTCGACTGCTTTGCAAAATAATGCTTGATATCATGTACAAGTTGGAGATAGATTTGTTGAACATTAATTTGCGCGTAAAACCTTCTTTCGGACATCGTACATTTGAAACTGGTTGGAACTTAGTTATTTTTATGGAATTGTAAAGGCAGAATGAAACGAGGCCTTGCCTACAAGCTATAGAAAAAAATAGGCTATTATTTCTAATGCAAATTATTTTGATAAATATAATTAATTAAATAATTTAAGCGAGTCAGTTCGCGTGCTAAAACTAGTCACAGAAGCATTGTGATTGATGAGGGTATTTCATCTAAAAGCCCGTTATGTATATTATTGTAAATAAGATTATTTATCTGAGTTTAATGATAGTGATATTTTTTGTCAAGACAATTCGACAAATAAAATGTTATATTGATCGTTTTTGTTTCATTTTTGAACACGACCCTCCCTTTTGGATTAATTAAGCCTGTACCTCTGCCATACTAAAAAAATGCGTGGTTTGTAGTAGTAGTATCGACAAATACCTACTATTGTTTTACATTTGTCATTTTCTCCTTTTTTAACGGGAAATTATAAAATGATCCCTCCCGCTGTTGGTGCAGCGTGAACTTCATACCAGATTCTTACCTACTGACAAAGACCCACCATATTCCTTCTTAAGCCCTTATGCCCATTTTCACCAACAAATACCTAAATTAAGGGATCCCCTAAGAGCATTTACGGAACACTTAATAAGAATTTCGTTTTCACCAAAGTTTAGGTATCCCTTATCCATAGTTATTTATGTCAAAATTGGGAGAGCCCTTATTCTAAGTGGCACTTAGATTAAGAGATTGTTGGTGAAAATGGGCATTAATGTACCAGGGCCGCGGTAACTCTTTCGAACACACCCGCAGCCCCGGCAGGTTACCGTCTATTTTCTGCGAAGTCACCAGTGTCCTACAAGGAAGCTACTTAGTAACTGCGATGGCGTTCAAAGAAACAAAATGATGAAAATGAGGTGCTCACATAACGTTCGGAGAGTTTTTATTTAATTAGTAGTACATTAGCGGTAATGACGGGTGAGAATGATCACAATGGCATCGTAAGCCACGACCAATCGACATCCGTGTGAATCTTCTGAAACAATGTTGCTGCTTAATGACAAAAAATATGTTACGTGTTTGGAGAAGATATACGTAACTTAATAGCTGCTCATCAGCCTTTTATCGTTCCACTATTAGGCACCATATAATACCCGGCTTCCTCTCACAGAAAAGGATTGAGCGCTAATCAGCTCAGTGCGGGGTTGTGATTTGTAAAAAAATCATATATCAGTTACAGGCATCATCATCATCATCATCATCATCATCCTCAGAGCCTTTTTCCCAACTATGTTGGGGTCGGCTTCCAGTCTAACCGGATTCAGCTGAGTACCAGTGCTTTACAAGAAGCGACTGCCTATCGGACCTCCTCAACCCAGTTACCCGGGCAACCCGATACCCCTTGGTTAGACTGGTGTCAGACTTACTGGCTTCTGACTACCCGTAACGACTGCCAAGGATGTTCAATGACAGCCGGGACCTACAGTTTAACGTGCCAGTCATATCAGTTACAGGCACAGTTGAAAATACAATACCCCTTTAACAGACCATCACCATTCAATCACACCTCCATACATCGTTTAGCTGAGTTTTTGAATGCAACGTTCAACATTACTACTTGCTAAATCCAACCGGTTTGCTCAACATTATAACTAGGCACCTGGATACGAGGTCGGTTTTAAGGAATGAATTTGTTTATTTATTCGCTGTATACAGCAATCATTTCGAATTGATTATAATGTAATTAGCATGGAGACAGAAAGTACCCTGAAGACGGAGATTCATTTTTTTTAGTACTTACAGCACCTAAGTAGATTTTCAGCATATGAGCCGTGAGGTCAAGGTCCTATACCTACATGTAAATTATTTAATCAATGGCAATAGATCAGTAGGTATTACGAAAACTAACGTATATGCAGGTTCTTACAACTAAGTAGGTATCTAGATAAACTAAAGGTGACTGTAATCGAACCTACAACCGACAGATGAGAGCGCTCAGTCATTAGGTTTTCAGTGACCAGCGCTTAAATTTTTCAGGTACCTATTAATTACATCTATTTATTCGGAACCTTTTTTTTTCCGACATCAAAAATCATCAAATGACCCCTCCCGCTGTGGGTTAGCAGCGGTGAGGGAGTGTCAGACTCTTACTGACTAAAAACCGTCGTGTTCCGTCATAGGCCTTTTATGTACCAGGGCCGCGGTATCTCTTTCGAACAACCCAGCAGGCCTTGGCCCTGCTGGGCCCCGCTGGGGTTGCTGACATCTTTTTGAGGAGCGCGTGGAACAACGCGCGCCGTCGACACGGGTCTGTCGTCTAAGCAGACAGAGGGACGATGAGCCACCCAAACTCACCTCCCACAGACCCACGCCTACGGTGGCCGGGAGTCATCACGCGACACCCGGCGCCCATGGTGTCTACCTGGTCCAGCGCGGCGGCCGGGATGAGAGGTGCGTACTCTCTGGCGTTCCGCCTCCTCTTTCTCGAGCATGACCGCTTCGCAGAAGGAGGCGACGGCATCCCATTCCCTCTCGCCCCGGACCATGGCCTGAACCAGGGCCGGACGCGAGAGGTCGCCGCCGCCCAAAGCCTCGACGAGGACCCGGCGGTGCCCCTCCCATGTGGGGCACACCTGGACTGTGTGGTCCACCGTGTCCTCGGGGTTTATTCGGAACCTAAAACTGACATTACCACATGCAAAGGATAATTTAGATAACCTAAACCTACACCGAGCAACTATCGCGAAACCACAACGCAATGCAGTATTCTTATTAAAAAAATATGTAATAGTAAATCTATGAATAAGTTAACAACTTTTTTATAGCAGTCTAAACGCAGCATCGGCGTTGTAAACGAAGCATCATTAAAACATTAGCAAAAACATCGGATATGGCTCTTATGGAAATAGGATTAAGTGGAAATGACTCGGTATTACCTAACAGCCGCGTCGGAGGGGATTGCTAGTGATGCGCACACGCATATTTATGCGAATTCCGTGGGATAGATATTATTTAAATTGATTTGTGGTTTGATTTTATTGATGTTAATTTGATTGATTTGATTTTTGATTCGTACTCTCTAATTTATTGGTAATTTCAATATTTTTTTACCGTTACTCGTGGAATAAGACCATTCTTCTAAATGTGGATACATACATGCTTAGTTATATATCTACCCATTCGGATTTAGTGCTTCGGGGGTTTCAATCCTTTCAAGACAAAAAAAGCTCAAAATTATTTATTTATTTATTGCATAATGTAAACTGTTACGGATATGCATTCTTGTCCTAGCTATACATTGCCCTGTTAGGGCGCAGAGTTTCTTTAGAAGCATGATAGAGTTGGACAAAGTTAATCATAACTATATTATTTTACTGACATGATCTACGTATAATTTCTCAAAAAGCATAAACCGCTCAAAACTAGCCAAAGTAAAACGAAAGAGCTACAGACTTAAGTCAAGTATTTACATTGAGCGGTTCGGCAGTTGGATTACCGCACATCCCTTGCGACAAGACAAGACGTTCGTCTGGGAGCCTACTTTCAGTTTCTACAAATCGGCCGAACAGCAAACACGCATAGCGTTTACGCAACTTACCGCGCCCGCATGCGTCTGGCTGGCACACTTACAAAAAAAAAATACAAATTACAAATTTCGAACGCAGATAAAATAATTTTCCTTATCTGCGTGAATTGTGTGTCAAATTTTGCGCGCCATTTTAAATTTTGTTTGCGCGGGATTGTTTTCGTGTTATTTATTTATAGTTGAATTAAAATAAATAAATGAAACAATGTGTGAGACATTGAAGTGTTATGTTATTGTGAGAGGCTGTGATGTGTTTGTTTCGTGAAGTGGACAGCAAAAAGACACCATCTGTCGAAAAGTAAATATATTTTTTATTTCCTTTAATATTTTTTTACAGCAAGTACCATACAGTTAGATACTCAAGTAACATAAAGAAATAGATTTCAATTCACATCATGTAAATTTAAAAATAATTACTAATTATTTGCGAGACTATTTAATTAATTTATGTGCGACTTACCTATCACATCTTAAGTTTTATTTTGTTATTTCCTGGCAGACAGGTAATGAATTGAATGAGGTATAAAGACACTGAAAACGAATTATAAATACAATAAGATGAGTCGGTAAAGGTTAAGTAATTCAGCTCTATTTAGGGGCTGATGTTTTTCCGTATTGATATTTAAAATGACCTTTATAATTCGCAAGCTGTTTTCCCGCGGTTTTACTCGCGGCCCTTGGGAACTACCCGTACGGGGATAAAATATAGGTAGCCTATGTTAATCGGGGATAATTTAGATGTAGAGCTTCTCAACAGAAACAGTGAAGGATTTTTTTCTAAATAGCTTCATTAGTTACTGAGCCTTCAGGTTACCATCAAATAAATTCATTGTTCCTCTTTATTAAGATACATAACTACATAAAAATTAAGTATAGATTACCCTATAAAAGAAACAATAATCTAAAGAAGACCATGGGTAAAACACTATAGGTCAATATATTATCTAGATTAGATAAACCAACGTTAAAATTACGTAGGTATACAAGCTGTTGATCTGCATCCGTGCCATAGTCAAGGAGGTTAAAATTAAATACGTAAATAATCGATTTGAATTACGGTAGGTGGGAAACAGCTAATATGCGCTGCTTTTTTTGATGTTGTAATTTCATGGTATTTCAGAATTTAGCCCACGGTTAAACACAAATCATAACAGAATTGCCCCGCGGCCACAGTGTGTGCGTGATGGCAGCTATGTGTGCGTAGACAGAGAAAACTAATGTCTACGTGTGTGCGTGAGTGTCGATGTGTGAGTGTCTTATCTACGACATGACAGCGCGAGCGCGCGAGCGAGCGAGACCGAGTGATACGCGATAGCAATCATTTTACCTAAAGTTTCGAAAATCACCTTCATTATTGTCATTAACTTCGTTTTACTTTACTTACTAATTTTTGAGCATTTTAACACAGATATCTTATTAACTACAGTAATAAGCAATACTAGTGCGCGAAAGAAAGTTCACTAACATGTTAACAGCTGATTGATAAAATGTTCGTTTTGCTTTATCTTTCAGCATAAAGTTTTCGCAGTGATTTAGTTTTTATTTTTGAATTAAATTGGTTAATAATTAGAAATTTTGCTTCCTTCTTAACGGTCTTAGGACCTTGGAACACGGAAATCTTATTAATGACGTAATACTAGTGCGCTAAAGGAAAGTTCACTGACCTGTTAACAGCTGATTGATAACATTTTCGGTTTGCTTTAACATTCAGCGTAAAGATTTCGTAGTAATTTTGTTTTTACTTTTCGATTAAATTGGTGAAAGATGTGTTAGTTAAGTGTAGGCACGAGGTGATTCTTTCGGCTCGTAGGTATTATTGGCGTGGTTAAGAAATCAACTTATTTACACTAATAAAATTGATTAAGCTGACTACGTATTTACAAAATGTACAAATAAATAAATTACCTAGTTTAGTTACCCGGAGGTACTGTTCAAAGCTGTCACCTTCACACTCTTGGCACAATCGAGCACGACGAAGTAGCTGGTTGTCCTTCAGCTAACATAACACTATCACATTCGTTTTTAATGTGTCGAAAGCACTAAGTTAACGGTCCTAGCACATAAGTCTGTCACATGACCAGCATGACCCTCCGTGATGAGGGTTCCCGGTCGGTAAACATTTCCCGGAACATAGGTAGGTATGTACGGCTGTCATTGCACATCCTTGGCAGTCGTAACGGGTAGTCAGAAGCCAGTAAGTCTGACACCAGTCTAACCAAGGGGTATCGGGTTGCCCGGGTAACTGGGTTGAGGAGGTCAGATAGGCAGTCGCTTCTTGTAAAGCACTGGTACTCAGCTGAATCCGGTTAGACTGGAAGCCGACCCCAACATGATTGGGAAAAGGCTCGGAGGATGGATGGCTGTTAGTACACTGTTGTCACTGATCGCATACAGGCGGACCATCGCCACCAACTCGTGTTCGTGTAGTTTTCCGTCATCTCGCACTTTGTACCTACACGTCGCGGAATTCAAAGCGCACGTACGCAGCAGCGGCGGCGACATCAAACACACTGCTTGCCGTCGGCGCTTGTTTGTTCCGGCTTCAAGGGCACGCGGGGAGCGGCGAGGCGAGTGTGTGGGAGTACTCGCACTGTGATTGGGTGAATTTGGGTAGGCTGGATGATCTACGATTTTTATTGAACGATCGTTGCGTATGCTTTGTGCATGTATCGTTTGCGTTTGTGTGAGTGCGCAGCGCGGTAGTAAGGCTAGTAACACACGCGCCGAATTAAAGTACGGCTGGGTTACACTGACGGATATACGTAAATAAGAAAAAAACATGAAAAAATTACCTACCCATTTTTTCGTTGATTTGGGTCGAGAATCATTAGCATATTTACGTCCTTGACTATGGCACGGATTTTACGAACTTTAGGTCGTGAATAATATAACCCTTATGTTATTCACGAGCTAAAGTTAAAATATGCAAAGGGTCAGAAAGGAAGAGATCTTTCTCGGTTCAGAACTAGTCACTGCGAACTCCCGACCTTTTGTGTTACACAATTTGCAAAATACCTACCTCTTGAATCTTGCTTCATTGTTTGTATTATATTGTAGTAAAAACAAAAGTATTATTTTTATGCAATAGCAGCGTCCGCATTCTTTTATTTTTTTGTACCTATCTATAATCTTGTCTAAAAAATATTATAGGTACCTATTTATTAAGTCTGTTACATAATCTTTAAATTACTAAGTTATACAAATAGGTTCCTAAATCTACCTATATTAAAAAAATGTAGAGATTTTTTTGTTTGTTTGTATACTGAAACGATTTGAAAAATTAATTCACTGATGGAAAGCTCCACTCTCACACTCTTCCCGAGTAACATAGGCATTTAAGACGCCACCGTGATTTTGATAGCCGTTTGCCATGCCAAATTATAGGACTACCCGCTTACCAATGGATCTGAAATTTTGATATAGGTAAATTGATATCTTTATCTAGATTCTGCCAGAACGAAAACACGATACTGATAATTTTACTCGATCATAATTAATTCCGAAAACACGTCTAAAAAAGTACTATTTTTGAAATTACAAGGAAGTTACACTATCTTTATGTTTCAAAATTACTCTAATATATTCTTAACATCAATATTAACGTTCTGTCAAAGTCATTTTTCCATAACTATTACCAAACATTTTTAATTAAAGTTTTAAGATATTGGATTTTTTGAGCGGCAGCGATCATGATAGACGCTACGCAATTCTGAACCTTATGTCCGTGCTCTAGCGATTGATACACAATATGTACGGAGACGAGCCAGTCCGGCGATAGCCCTCGTCGAGGTCGGACCTGCGCATGTTGTCGCTCCGGCCGTAGGTATAATAATTTGTGACGATAACTCAGATTTGCGCGCGGCCCTATGTGTGCGTCGGCTTGTAAATATACAACTTTCGCTCGTGTGACAGTGACGTCGTCCGAGCATGACGTGTTCTTATCGCTTTTTGTTATGGGTACAGTCGTTTACAAAAATGTCTAGTTGTTCACGAAGAAAATGTTTAAGGAGTCAGGTAGCGTTTCAAAAAATGAAACAACATCCAAAGCTTTTTATTATTACATCTTACAGTTTTTCATTATTTTCTCATAAGTTTTTTCAAATTGACATTGACAGTATCTAAGAAATAAATGAGGTGAAATATCTAAGATGAATTAAATACTCCTTACATATTTTCTAGCTCGGGGTACGAGGACAATAAATAAAAGTGTGGACTTGATTTTTCAAGTAGCGATTCAGAATCATTATAAATAAATAAATATTTTTATTGGGTATTAAACAAATCAAAAACTAACTTAATAATTTCAATAGATATTTACACAGATAAATAAACATTAAATTACGTAATAACTGTTTTTCCTTAAACAGCCGTAACCCCTAAATAACTGTATTTGTACCCGACTGTACCTCTTGTCACGCACACAAAGTCACTGTATATGTACAAGGGTTACCCACACATAACCGCGCGCAAGACTGAGTTGAACTTACTATAAGCACTCTGAGAACAAAAAATCTATGGAGACCGTGTTATACTATAAATTCTTTTTTTTTACATTATATTATTATTTATATTTCAGTTTTAATAAATATGTTTAAAAATGAATTACTTAGCTTCATTACTTCTTTGATACCTTACAGCTTCACTACATACATTTATAGCATACATAACACACAAGATCTGCGACGCTTTTATTCCTTAACCACTTAATTTTTACTAGCTGTTTAACGCGATTTTAGCCGCATTCCCGGGGAACTTCTTCCTGTGCCCGGATAAAATATGGCCTACATTCACTGGGGATAGTGTAAATCTCTAATTGTGAAAGCAAATCAAATCAGTTAAGCAGTTTCAGAGCTTATACAATCCACAGAAACAAACAATCAAATCTTCCCTCTTTATAACATTAGTATAAATTATTTAACACTGGTCAAACGCTTTCATTTGATACCCATATTGAGAGAGCTATAGAAAAACAATGCAATTCAGCATTTTCTGGCGGTGGCTATCTTGGACTTTAAATAATATTATACATGATTCTACATACTTATCAAGCCCTTTCATTTGATATCCATACTGAAGGAATTGTAAAAAAAATATGTTATTCGCCATTTTGTGGCGGCGGCCATCTTGGGCCGATATTCACCAAATAAAGCTAGGAACACTCCCGATTAATTTCATTTCAAACAAAAAAACCTAAATACATATCGATTCATCCGTTCTGGATATACAAACACACATACACGACACACCACACATACATACACACAACCATACGCGTCCAAATTATCATATTACTCTTCATAAAAAGTTTTCATTACAAATAATTTTTGTAAGTACAACAAAAAAAAATCCGATCAAAAAATAAAAAACTTAGGTAAGTTGCGGCTCCCTATCTTCCCTGTTCGGTTCTCCTGACCCCGCGCTGACCTCGGCGTGTGCGATTGGCGCGAAATTCAAATTTTACACATTGAGTGAAGAGTATAGCTTGCGCGACGCGATAGACGCGGAAGTGTAGTGGGCGGAGCTATCTAAAATCAAAAAATCCGCGGTGCGGTCTTAATCCCGGTACGAGCAGCAGTTCCTATGGGAAGCTGGTGAAACCGCAGGAAAAAATCTAGTAATTTATATTCGATTTGATTCTTTTTAGAAACGACTACAATAATGTTAATAGTTTTTGTTTGTAATAAATGTAGGTAGGTACTGTTAGTAGTTACTAAATATTGTAATGCAGCATAATAGAATCAATTAGCCAACGGCAAAGTATGGCTAAATGTAGACGTTCGCAATATTTAAGAAATTATTCAATAGGTCACGACATTCATGAATTAATGGTTTACGAAAATTATGGTGAGATCTAGTCTAAGCTCATTAACAATTAATTGGTAATTTAAATAAAAATATACAAAGCAATGACCGAAGACTGCAGATAAGATGATTAGTTTGAGAGATCACAAGAATAAGAAGTGGCTGGTTAAGTACCTATGACGACAGATAGAGAGGACTGAAAGTCGAATAGATAGCGCCGACGCCAAATAAAATTGCGAACATGGCAGGAGTAAGAAGGCATCTTAGATCAACCAATCAACAAAGCGCTAGTCAGGGATATATTCCAACTTCAGTATTTAGAAGTACCACTGGGTATTCTATCTGTTCGCAAAATGAGAAACAGAAAATGTCCAATTCTTGCTTTGTAATCTATCCGTGTTCCTACAGGACCCAGTAATTCTTCTAAAACCCACAAGTTCCTAGCGCCACTCTTGAAGGCTAAGTACCTATTTATAAAGGCATATCAGACATAGGTACCCACCTACATACACACCCACTGACATTCAGATATCCTTACCTTACGGTCAAGATTAGGACAATTTTGGTACTGGTCATTATGACATAATAGATCTTTAAACCGACTGCCTAAATTCGACCAGACCCACCCACTAATCATTAGTAAGCTATATGTTGAGATTCAAATCTGCACGTAGACCATAGTAATGTATTATTTATTACTACATATTTCTCAGTTTCACCCGCGTTCCGGGGTAATTACCCCAAGTAAAGTGACTTTCCATTGGTAAGCATTTTCAAAATGGATTAAATGAAGTCCTTAAACATCTTAAACCCACATTTTCTTATTTACAGTATTGGTTTTTACATATTTATAACAAAGAGTGGAAATGAGGAACATGTTACAAGCAAGAATGTAAATAAAAAAACTACGTTGACTTAATTAGTAGTAAAGGAATTGTTTGTGAGAAACATAGTACAGCTAGGAAGGAAGTTGACGACGAGATGGCGGATGATAGACATGTGTGTTGTGGAACCGCATTGAATACTAAGCATTTCTGTGAATTTGATTAATTGTACGAGAACTAGTGATTACAAAGAATATTGTCAAAAACAGTTTAGATAAAGAATACCTACCTACATAGAATAAACCACGCTATGCATTTTTGATAACTGATATCAAAAATTAATTGTCTCCATAAATTCTAAGCAGAATTCGGAAATAGTGACTTAAATAGCCATAAAACGTAAATAAATGATGAAGCTAATACCTTGAAGAGCACTAAAATAATAGAAAGAATCACTGGATATAATAAAATTAATATTAATTTAAATTATGCCTTTTGAATATGCATAAGCTGCCTACAGTCATTCGGACTATAAAATCACAGAATAAGTTCAAACATTAAGACATTTCGTAATAATGGTAATAGTAATTGTTCAATTAAACGGGCTGACTTTCCTCCATTATGCACGGGTGATGGTGTTTCGTAACAAAATTTGACGCACAATTTGGCTCGGGAGATGGTTCGCTTCGCAGCATGCTCTTCTCTATTTAAATAAGCTCTGATTAAATAAGAAACCCTTAAGAAACTTTTCGAAAGTAGCCATAGTCTGAATGTCATGAAATACTTTTTTGTTTTAAAAATAATACGCAAATACAATTGAGACCGTTATACATAGGGATATAACGACAATTAGCTACACTATCATTCATTTCCGTTGTTAAAATAAACACAGCAACTCATACAAACACGGAGCGAATTCGGCATCCACGTGTTCCTAAACGAATCCAAAACAATCAGTTGTTATTTTTATCACAATGACAAACTGCAAGTACTTAGCAGGCTTTCTCTAAACACAATAAATGTTTATGTTGGATGGAAAACAGACAGTGAGACAGCCCTAGTGATGGTGAATGTAATAATTGTGACTCATTTGAATGATCATAAAGTTAATTTCAAAACGTTTGTTCGCAAATCAAGCCAAGGCAATTAATGTAACATCTGTATATTTGAATACATTAAATGATTACTACTAAGTTAATTCATCTGTATTAGATCCACCACATAACAATACACTTCTCAGAATTTTAAATAAGAATAGCATAAAATCCTATTCAATATTTATCACGTTTTCAATGATAAACAGTGTGACGTTGACAAAGTAGCCACACCACGTGTGTATAATTTTAAACTGTCACTTGTTTTAACGGAGAATGCATCGTGGGAAGGTTGTCATGATAACAAGCTATGGCCCAACGTCGGAAACAGATAGGGCACGAACGCCTAGCAGGTGCTATACTCAATGAATGGATCCTACAATAAATTGTAACTTTACATTGTACAACGTTATACTCGTATATCAAAAATTGAGAAATATTTACCAACTGTTTGTTTGTAAAAGTAATGAACATAGAGAAAGGGGACGCCTAAAATGTGACCTTGGGGGACGCCTACTCAATAGAGAGTTACTAAACTTCGTAATCGAATACTATTGAAAAGATAGAGGTCCGATGTGCACTTTTCTGTTTTGTACTTAAGTTTTCTGGTCTTTGTTTCTTTATGATTAGCTAAAGTCTACCTTTATATTATGCTCGTTAGCGTGTCGCAAAGTCGTGAGGTTTTCAAAGGCTTGCGGTTGGGTTACTCAACGTTACGTATAAGTACCTGTCACTTGTAAATCTGTTTCCCTGTCTAAAATTAAACAAGCTAATATTTCTTGCCCATCAACAAGAAAGGTCAGTGTTAAACTTATGGTGAAGCATGATTTTAATTATACTGACAAGTTGAAATACACAATTTCGTCTTTAGCAGTAGTCCGAACTTTCAACCACATCAATCAACATCTATAAAATTCTTAATTGAATTTTAGGGCTTCTCTAAGCTTTTTAAATTTTTCAAGCATACATAGGTTTCAACATCAACAACAGCACACAGAGAGTACCTACCTAAAGCCTGTCAACTAGTAAGTGCAAAACGTGCATAACCAGATTCAAGTCCTCATTTCAAAGGCCTAATCTAAAACAAGCTTATCCCCCATTACGAGTTCGTGTACAAAGGATTATCTGACGACTAATACCGTATTAACTTTATGATAGTCTCCGAAAATGGCTGACCAGTCGTTACGCTTGCGAAATCTGGGGTTAGTGGTGGATTATGTGAAGGTTATATTGTTACAATACAATCGCTGATAGTTTGAGACTTCACATATGCCTGTTCTTCTTTATCGTGTTAGTCGTCGTCAGCTGTTTTATCGTCACATCTCCTCTCACACACAGAAGGATTAAGCGTTAATCACGACGCTTGACCAATGCGGGTTGGTGATTTCAGACTCTACAGTGAGATGTTTTCCTTCAACTTTAATCAGTCATTGGTGACTAAGGTTACTTAGAGAGTTACAATACAATCGCTGATAGTTTGAGACTTCACATATGCCTGTTCTTCTTTATCGTGTTAGTCGTCGTCAGCTGTTTTATCGTCACATCTCCTCTCACACACAGAAGGATTAAGCGTTAATCACGACGCTTGACCAATGCGGGTTGGTGATTTCAGACTCTACAGTGAGATGTTTTCCTTCAACTTTAATCAGTCATTGGTGACTAAGGTTACTTAGAGAGTTACAATACAATCGCTGATAGTTTGAGACTTCACATATGCCTGTTCTTCATTATCGTGTTAGTCGTCGTCAGCTGTTTTATCTTCCCCCCTTCCAACTTGCCCATAGTCTTAGTTAATTCTGGTAAATGGAAGATAACCTGTTTGAAGGGTAGCACAATTTCAACCAAATATGTAGGACACCAAACACCAAGGAATGTAGATGTCAAGGAACACAGAGTTTAATTTGACATGATTAGCTAATCGAATTCACACATTGATAGATTCTAACACCGATCATATTTCACTAATTCAAGTATGTAGGTGTTGATCTCCAAATTCTACCACGGTTCTCGTGAAGGTTCTATGCTAGGTATCCAGTTTCGTGGTTATTCGATACTTATCTAGCTGGGCCGTGAGAAGAAATTGATCTTATTGCCTTGAGCTAATATGTTTAGAGTGCACGAAATTAATCGGACGTATTGGCTAAACATCAATTTGAAAGAAGATATGGGAATAAGGTAACCGTTTAATAGGAAAGGAATTTGAAAATTATATAAGCTGCTATTAAATCATAGGATCTTTATATGCAAATCATTGTAGTGTTCTGTTCTTTGAGTAATTGCTTACGTTTGCTATAATTGTCGTGGTAAAATTATGATTTTCGAAATGTCTCTTCAATTGAAATAGTAGCTTAGGTAGTAGTAGGTAGTAGCTAAGCTTAGGTATATCTCCTCATAAAATGTCAAAAGTCGAAATCAAATTTGCATTTTAAAAGTTTCATGATGCTTTTGACTATTTATTGTAAATTCAAACCAAAGCCAGTCAATCAAATAGACACAAATAAGTACCTAGCTTATATATGTAGATACAACCATTTAATACGACACTTATTGTTTAAGTTTCATTTATCACGGATACTATAGTTATAATCAACAGAGTATCAGTTTCCGAACATGATCAGTGTTTAACTATACATTTTCCTAGCCTAGTTATGATAACATCGAATATTGATGTTTGTGGAAAATCGATATAGAATCGATAGATGAGCTTGTTTATATTGCAAGTAAATCTTTGTTGATAGATGACTCATATAAGTTTAGGTAATCTGTCAGTAAATCATAAACATAATAGTTAGATAACATTATTGTTTTGTCGTTAGTGTGATAGGTACTAAGCAAATGCTTTTAGCTGGGCCCCGATTCTCCTAATTTTACTTAAGCGTCATACGATTCACGTTCGACTCGATTCGACTGAGATCCGATCCCGACTCGATTACGATTGAAGCGTATGTGGCATTCCGCTATTTTTTCTTTGAAATAAACGTTTTTATCCTTTTTTGTCATTCAATAATGAATCATTTTGTCTGCATATGATTTACGATTGCAAAATGATTGTACAGCAAACTACCGTATGGACCAAAATCACCAAAATAGCAGACCAATCAATCGCACACCAATCAAATGTCAATCGAATACGATTGGTCTTTTATTAGTAGCAGAATGCCCGATATGGTTAAAACTGCTATTGCGATCATATTGCGATTCGATTTCTACTCGATTTTGACATTTTTAACTTAGGAGAATCGGGCCCCTGTTTGTTTCGTTGTCTCAAAAGGAAAGTGAGTAGCTACGGGAAAGATGATATCATCGTGTAAAGCTTGTTTTGGAATATAAAATTTTACCGTACCTTAGTTTTAATCTACTTCATCAGATAAGTTCTTCTGTATTCATTTACTTGAGTAATGATTACGTGAGATTTTTTTTTACTTTCCTATAAGCGTTCGCTTGACGAAGGTTAATTTGATATCCTCAAACAAATGCTTTTTTGTTCTGCACATGAGGAATTCGATCTCAGTGGCGTGCATTTGGAGAGGCCTATGTCCAGCAGTGGGCTGCTATAGGCTGATGATGATGATGAAACAAATGCAATATATTTTGGAACTCAGGATAAAGCCACGCTTTTAACATTGTCACTTCAAACAAAAGCTCTAATAATTTGTCCGTTATATTTCAATCATCGAGCTTGTTATAAAGATCACTTTGTACATAAAAATCCGCATTCAAAACAAACCATTTTAAGTGCGAATTTCTACCTTTTTAAACATAGGTAGGTACAGTCGCACTCGATCGACAGATGCAACGGTATGCGAACAGAGAATTCCGAAATTATTCGCAAGGCCGGGATGTCGCAACGTTTTATACATATCACCTAGATATTGCTGTTTCTCAGCCGTCCGGACGGTCCTATCTCAAGATCGGATAAAGGGGATTGTTATTGTTGAAATTTATTGAAAAGGACGTTATGTTGCATACATCGGCATATGATGCAGGGGTCGTTGCATGTAATGATGTGATTATTATTACCTACTAGCTTCCGCCTGCGGCTTCGCCGACGTCGAGTTCGGTTATATCGCGTTTCCAAGGGAACTCTTCAAAAGTTCGGGATAAAATCCTAATCAATAATAATAAAAATCCATCTCTATCTCTGTACCAAATTTCATTAAAATCAGTTCAGTGGTTTAGACGTGAAAGCGTAACAGACAGACAGACAGAGTTACTTTCGCATTTATAATATTAGTAGGGATAGGGATATCGCTTTTCTCATTAGGGTTAAGTAGGTTTTTCTTTGCGTCCAAGGCGATGTGAACTTCAGGTCGTCCGTTTTTGTTCGACAGAGTATTATGGTGGTCTGCAAATTACTCTGCAAATAAAAATATTGAGTAAAATATATTAAATTACTTACAAATCGAAACGTATGCTAATAGGGATAGTAAAGCTGATGGAAGTGACATCCACGTTGGGTAGATCCGATATTGACTGATTAATTATTACGTAACACTGTCAAGCAATTGACGATTAGACCCACTTACGTTTTTCACTAACTAGCCAAATATTCAGCCTACATTATTTCTGACGTAGGAAAATGTAGCAATTCTTATAAGTATTTTTGTTGCAACTGCACTCAAAAACTTGCTCAACTTCAACTAAGTCTACAAAGAGGTGACCCTTCCTTGTAACACATTGCAATAAGTTTGCTTCTCTTATGAAACGTGACCCGGTTAGTTTTGCCTTAGCACTGGTCACTACAATGCATTTATCACTTTCTGAACGAAGTTTCAAACATAGGTAAATATTTCATTCATCTGTCCCCTGGTCTTTCTGTTTAGGAACTTGGTGTTATTATGTAGAGGTTTTGCCAAATAACATTCCTTCTCCGAAGTTAGCCATCGCTGCTAACCCACAGCGGGAGGGGTCATTTGATGATTTTACGTCGATAAAAAAAAAAAAAAAAAGACCAGTGAATGTGCAGCAGTTGCGGTTCTATTATTATTTTGACGAACTAAAGCTTCCTTTCTTAGAATGTTTTTGATAATTTAAAGAATGTTCCCACCAATTTACGGTCCATTCATCTTTTAATCAAGCTGCCTATCTTACATATATGTTTTTAGCGGATTGATTTTTACGTGAACGATGCATAATATTACCCAAAAATAATGTCTCCAAAAGTTGAAAACCACATATAAAGACGAATTCACGGTGTCATCTCTCAAGTTTATCCCATAACGAGTAGAACACCGTACCGTAGGAACGCGGTCAGTCGGTCTCAATGTCGTTTGTATAATATGCTGTAATCCAGTGAAAAGTGTTGTAGGTACGGCGTTGCGTCAGCGTAGGACGATATCATGCAACATGCGATCAGTAATAAAAATGTAATGTACATTTTTCGACTTATTTTTGCACATATTATAATGTTGAGCCAAATTAAATGAAGTTCAGTGTGTCTTATTTTCTGTTAATTTACATTATTATTAATTTTTTTTTATTTAAGGAGGTGATGACACATAAAACAAGATAACATAGGTATTATCCGCTATTCAGGTAATATTCGCTATTATTGTTTTTTCTTTATTAAGATAAGCGCAGTTAATACATAATACATAGTTGGTAGATACATAGTTGCTAGATTTGATTGTTACAATGTTTGCTTACTTTCTACAGACATTAATCAGTAATTTAATAGGGTGAAACCGCCATAAGGAAATACAGTTAATCTGCTGTTATCATTTCCTGACCAACTATAGTACATTAATGAAACTTCTACAATAATATAAAATACAAATCGATTTGAAAATGGGCAATAAAAAAATGCTGAACTGATATTATGTTTTTGTAATTATTAATTTAATTAAATAATTTACTTTTAACACTTTTGCATAAAGCCGACCCGTCCGGAGTTGCGGTCACCATGCGTGTGCGCAGCTTTCTCCTCTTTGTTTGACGCGCACCGAAATTATGCTCAAATGATTTATTGACGTGCTTAATACCCGTTTTACAACTTAGTTCATTTTGATACATCGAATTTGCTATCATATTTTTTTGGCTTAGAATATTTTTTAATAAAAACTTGACACCGGATATTTTTTTTGAGTGCATAAAAAATTGCAACAAAACTAACGTAGATAAAGTTAACTTACATCCGGAGAATAATTGCAGAGTATAATAATAATTCGTATTGTATTCTCAAAACCTTGTAGGTATGAAATAATCGGTTTTCAGTTGTAAGTTATTTGAATGCACATAATAGTCGGATTTAAGATAAACGCTAGGTATGGGAAAACGGATGCTGAGTACATTCATACGTCTGGCAATGATCTCTGTGGGTAGTGAGTTACAATGAGCTCTTATCACGCTATCTCGTGTTTTGAAGTTATTTCGCTGTATGTTCGTGTTAATGAACATTGAAGATTTCATGCAGCAAAAGTGGCAAAAATTATGTAAGACTCCGTTTTATAGTTATGAGGTTCCGTTGTTTAATTCTTGAAACTATACACTTGTACGATAAATTACATAAAAGGTAGTATGCGACCGGATAAAAAGCAGCCTATTGTGTGTGATATAAATACATATAAACTACATATGTTGCTAATATTTCCGTGAAAGAGTTGCCAACATAAGTACCTATACACACATCGGAAGATTGATGATCACTATCAGCACATACATCTCAGCTCTCTTGTGTCTTTATATAAAAGTGCTACATAATTTGGTTGGCTGCTTAAGTTACAGACAGTAAGACTGGTGTCCTAAGAATATTTCAATTGTTTGCAACATTATGGAAATAAGTCACAAAGTCATAAATCACAGACTGTCTTACAAAACTTTTTATATGGCTATCCTTCAAAAATGATAAATTACAATCAAATAACATGATTAAAAGAAATAGGTATGCTTTATTATAATTAATTACGTTTCTCTAAATGTCAATTAATAATTGTTAAACATTTATACTCGTCTATTATTTAGTAATGTTCAAGGTTTTTTTAAATACTGAATAGTGGTAAATATTTGGGTCAGCGTATAAATGAATAAGTATAAACTATTGTAGAAGCCTCAGATTGTAGTATAATTGGATTCTTAATCGATGCCATGAATGTAAATTGGTAGTATAAGCCATAAACTATTGGATGATACGATGTTTTATGAATAAAATGATATACAGTAAGCGATGCTTCCGAAAATGGGTTTAAAGTATCTTACAAAAAAAACAAAATTCCTTTATTCTGAAGATATATTTTCGCATAGCTATTCGCTGTTTCTAGACTGACTGGGCTACTTATGTAGACCAATTAGGTGACGTGTGAAAAATCGCTTTAAAAAAAAAGTGCGAGCTTTCAATATCGAAAGTCGCTTTCCGCTTACTCTTTATCCCACAAGAGATTTTATTATGTGTTAATGTCATTTCTAACTACAAGCATCGGAAGTCGGGGTCAGAAGTCGTATGACATCATACCGACCTACGAACACGTTTTTATACGAATATTAACACTTCATTGTATCGATACTTTTGTTCCAAAAACTGAACGTTTTGTATTGTTATGGGTGGATTGACCTGAATTATATAGGTAGGTATGTTGTTGTGGACTGTACCTGCTGTTACAGTTCTTTTGTGTGTGTTACAACTTTGTCTACTCCTTCGCAGAGATGTTTTCCCTGGCAGTTCCTCCGCTGCAACTGAAAAAAATATTATTGTCTCTGTCTAAATTATCAAGTATATCTTATCAGAGATTTAATTTTCATCTTATGGCAAAAGAAGTAGCCAGCATTAATGAAAGGTTGAATCCTCCTTGGTACCTTTCCATTAGATTTTTTTTTCTTTCATTTATGGTTTACTGTTTGTAAATGCTTCAATATCCTTCGATCCATCTTCTACTTAATGTAATTATCTAAACCTTTACAAACTCGTACATACATATATGGTATCTTCTCTATTAATTAGCTGTTTATGAAAAAACATCAGCTATTGAAACATTCTTGTCTATGGCTAAGTAAATGGTACTGATGGTATGTTGTAAAAATGTAACAATGTTACTTACTGAGGGCAAATTATGATAGATGCTTTAGGACCATATATTAATTTCATCTCTGTGTGTATTCCTGCGTATTCGTGTATCGGATCATAATGGTGAGTTGCATTTAACTACATTTAACCATAACCTACCGTGAAACTGCCATCCATTGGTGAAATCGGCAATTTTAACAACTGAAAATTATGGTTTGTTCATAGTTGAACGGTGCAACTCAACGTCACAACGTCAGTCTTGTTAGTTAAATTAGCTGTCTAAAGAAACAAAACGACGTCTTTAAAAAAAAGGTGCTGTAGTAGGTATTAACAGAAAGAGCAAAATGTGATGAATTACTCGTACATTATTGTTAAAGCACTTGTAGGATAAATAAGTGGACTTTGTTCTTTCACGGTCTTTCGCACGATTGTCATAATGAATTGATATTATTTACGATTATTCTTCAAATGTAGGTAACTCTTTTTAGGTTTTGTGGCTGTATGCGTATTATGTAGGTACTGTATTTTACTTATCATATCATTGAAAAAAAATATCGGATTTATCTATCATTTAAAGCCTCTATTGCCATATTTCAAGGCAAAGGTCTACCTTCTTTACTTTCAATGTTTGTACTTCCAAAAAAAAAAAACATATTGGTATTAGAAATGAATTTCAGTTACCAAATGTTTCCCCGCGTCCATTTTAAATTGACGTTTCATGTAAAGAATTTATCAAGTCAGTTCTGTAGTTAAAGGCGCGGAGTCTTTAGAGGCACAAACAAATAAAGACAAACAATAATTCTTCTTTATTATATCAGTTTAGATTATTATAAATCTACATATACTTGCACAATAGTTAGCTAGGCCATTAACTTGTAAGAACGGCTTAGCCGTAGCCTTAACGCTAATTACGGCAAACTACAGGGCTTAGTAACGGAAACTGCAGCTTATGATTTATTTATAATTTTGCATATTAATACCTTATTACTTTACCTTTGACCTTATTGCGTCACTATCTTTGTATAAAATTACCTTAATAAATTATAAATTTACCTGCAGTGTGTCATGCGCTGTTGTGTTGCCTAGATATTGAGGCCGGCCTATCTCTTTTGGTATGATTCATCTGCCTTGCCTTTTCCCAACTATCGTCGGCTTCCAGTCTATCCAGCTGCGTACCAGTGTTTTAAAAGGAGCGACGGCCTATCTGACCATTTCAACCCAGTTACTCGGGCAACCCCTTGGTAAGATAAAGAAGAATGACTTTACGTGGAACCGACCAATAAACTTCAGTAACCAATTTGTTTTCAGTGTTAGTCATACTAATATACTTACGAAGTACGAAATAATTGAATGTTCGCATAGCTACGCTACTTCCGCCAACCTACTTATTCTTTTATACCAAGACTACTAATAGTAATATGCTACCAAGTACCATATTTAGCGGATTTAAAAAAATATAATAAAACAGCCTCAAGAAATCATTTTATTAAATTAAACAATCAGATAAATCGAATTAATATTAATGACGAAGTCACAGTGGCGCCAATTTGTACGTTTCAAGGCTACATGCCAACCCCTGAACGGATAAAAATTAAACGAAAGACACTCCAACATGACTTTAATTAATATCCGAATGTATTGTTACCATGGAGAACAAAAAAGCGGAGATGTCATAAAGGAAAATTTAAAATCTCCTAAAAAAATAGTCCCCAAAATGCAGGTGTTCGAGGGACGAGGATCGTTTGTATTCGCCCTTATTCTTTGGCACTTGTCCATTTCTTGTAATAAGAAAATCGTTGATAGATATCTCAAAGAACCCTAACGCCTCGTTACTTTAATCGTATTGGACATACCCACTGTACATATTTAACCTAGAAGAAGGCTCCTGATTTACCGGCTCCGTGGCATCTCCGCTCATCTTTCCTTACTCCGTGGCTTGTACGGAGTTCCCCATTTATACGTTTGAGAAGATATCCATCCTCCGAGCCTTTTCCCAATCATGTTGGGGTCGGCTTCCAGTCTACCCGGATTCAGCTGAGTACCAGTGCTTTACAAGAAGCGACTGCCTATCAGACCTCCTCAACCCAGTTACCCGGGCAACCCGATACCCCTTGGTTAGACTGGTGTCAGACTTACGGGCTTCTGACTACCCGTAACGACTGCCAAGGATGTTCAATGACAGCCGGGACCTACAGTTTAACGTGCCATCCGAAACACAGCTAATGGTGTCTAAGATATACTTAGAAAGTACATACAAACTTAGAAAAGTTGCATTGGTACTTGCCTGACCTGGGATCGAACCCTCGCCCTCATACTTGAGAGGTTGGTCCTTTACCCACTAGGCCACCACGACTTGTTTGAGAAGATACTATCAATTTAAATCGCGTTAAAATGTAAGCGGCTATCTTGAAATTCTTTCTTGACGGTCAACGGATTTTTTTCTTTATTTAAACAGTTTATCAGCTAAAGTCAGAAGTTAATTAATCAAGTCTTCTTACATTGTATGTGGATTCTTGATTGCTTACAATTTATGAACGAGCGTATTGTTACCTCGTATCTGATTAAAGTAAATATTTAAGTGCAGTTTTCGTGGGAAAGACCATTGAAAGCAGCCACGTGGTGTAGCTAAAAGAGTAATCAAATAATAGTTACTACTAATATTATCCGTTTTTAGTTGGTCTGGTCTCTGGACAAACTTGTAAGAGATCAGAGTTCGAGTTGTTATGCTTTTCTTCCTATATATATTTTATTGTAAAGCTCATCATCATCCTCCGAGCCTTTTTCCCAAATATGTTGGGGTCGGCTTCCAGTCTAACCGGATTCAGCTGAGTACCAGTGCTTTACAAGAAGCGACTGTCCATTTGACCTCCTCAACCCAGTTACGCGGGCAACCCGATTGGTTAGACTGGTGTCAGACTTACTGGCTTATATTGTAAAGCTAGACTAGCTGAAAATAATATTAATATCTAAGAAGCAGATAATAAGTTATTCTTTCTTTAGTTTACGTATACAAAGAACTATAAATTAAATACCTTGACTAATCTTAAACACATTATTTTGGAATATAAAAAAAAATATTTTGGCTTTCAAAGCTCGGGTCAAGGCATAATAATCATTATGTCTTTATCATCGCCTTGATGTCAATTTTCGAATATTTTAAGTTTTTATCGATTTAGAGAATAATGTATTATCGATTATCATATCGATTTAATATCGAGTCACGATTTAGACATCTGTATTATTGTCTGTTAAGGTCTTGCACATTTGATATTTCTGACAATGACATCGACAACGTTAAGTTTTTAATTTACTTTTCTAAATGAATTTACGATCGTTTTAGTGACCTTTAGCGTTAGGTAATAATTTGTTATAATATTGACGCAATCGTAAAATTATTATTTATTTTTATTGTAATCGAAGATTTTTACTTGCCTACTTTTGTTGGTCGGTTAATAAAAGAAGCAAAATGTATATGTATAATGTGTGTGCGGTGTAAATAGAAAATGATGGCGACAGTTTGGAATTAATTACAAATTAATAAAGTATTAAAAAAAACGAGAAAGGTTCTTAACCTTCATCCGTTGTAAGGTTATACCTAATTTACTACATATTTAAGCAATTGAAAAAAAAAACCTTAATTTAAAATTAAGTACCTCATGTATATTACGTGTATTGTGCAAGAGCCATAAAGGCTTATTTAATAAGATATATTGTGCATTCGTTTATAATCTAGCACCGGTAATGCTCGTAAATATACTAAGTAATAGGTGTTAAGATAGAGCGATGTCCTTACTTACCACATTAATATGAATTATTATGTGCGCAAATTAACTGATTATATCGCTAACTTTACTAAATAACTAGCTTAATGTGCTGTCAGTTTTTTTTGTCCTTGTGTTGAAAAATAAGTATTGTTTGACTGAGAATTTGGAAGGAATAGTTAATAGTTGGTTTGTCGAAGATTATTCAGAAATGAGTGACACGAGATTTACTTTGTTTTTGTATTCAAAGAAGAAACAAAATTAACCCCATACAAATAACTATATAGGTACCTAAAGTTGTATTGAATGATTTAACAACCAGTATCACTAACAAATAACGAAAAAAATCGTTGGTTTGTAACTCATTACGAATCTGCAATTAAAATAGGCCGATTTTACTACATCCCGCATAGAACACTATTTGTTTAAATTCGATACTGTAACAAATATGCATATTGCCCAATTGTATTATATTTCAAAATGTACAGTCACGCACTAATTGTACTCATCTGATCACGAATCGATATTAAATCGAATACCAATTGATCGATGATCGATACCGCACGGCTGATTCGATGTTTACGAAAATGGTACATCTCAATTATTTGAATGTTTTTTATTCAAATGCTAATCGCATCGTTGTGTATTCGTGGTAATCGTATTGTGTAACATTATTTCGATTATGTTCTTCTGTGCAGAAACTCGATTAACATTCTCGATTCGACTTTTTTGAATGTATTTTTAATTGCAGTTACTGATAGCCTTTAGTGTTGATAAAAGATAAAATAATAAGTTACCTCTTATGAAACATCGATTCGAATTCCCCTTGATTAATTAGTGACGTTATTTATTTTGAAATCGCTTTAATCTTTCAGCTTGCCTGCAAGCTTTTTTTGTGTATTTTTAAACACTAAAATATCATGATGCATTTTTAAACACAATAATCGAAACTATATTTATTGATTATTTCATAACAATAGTTTTCTGAACTGGGAACCTAAGAAGTACATATATTTCATTCCACTCTACATCACCTGTATATTTTTTTCAAACAAAAGCCAATTAACTACCTGAAGAGAACCTTGGGGCGCATCATCAGGCATGCTCAGCTACCATCCAATTAATCTATTCAATAGATAAGTAAACAAGCCGTGATATTAAACAAATAAAAACATTATTATAATTAATATTTGAATTAGTTCCAAGCAATTAACTGATCAAATAATTATATTGACTTGTGGTTCAAACTAGGAGAGAACTATTAACTTCAATCTACTTAAAGGATTGATCGATGAGTTTCTTCTTAATTAAATTAATTAAAAAACCGGAGGTGTCATTCCGTGAATTGGTTTTGTGTGTTCATTATTTAATTCTCTAATCGATTTTTTTCATTATAACTCCTGGTTGCTTTAGTGGTATGTTTGATTGAAGTGAAATAAACAATGATTACATGATTTCCATATAAAACCGCAAACCGCAAAACATATTTGTTCAGACCAGAAAACGACTCATGCAATTGTCAGTCTCATAACACATGTTTCAGTATAAACACAGACAATAAGTAATTTCTTAACAGTATATATTAAGTGTTACTTAATACTGTATTTCCACGGTACAGACAAGTGGAACGAGGGCGATCTGGCTAGTTGATCCCACAAATTAACATCCGTTATAAGCGACAATAATTGTTGGATATATCGTGAGTTAACACTTTTCTACTTGACTGTCCCCTTTGCTGTGGATTATCTTGAGAAGAGTTGACCTAGTGACATACTGTATCTAAATAAAGGTCATGAGATGAAAAAAGGTTAGAATTAAATTATTACATTTAATTAATAATTAGCATTTTTACAGATTTCGGCACTAAGGGTCGACTGAAAAATCCAAATAATTAAGGCTTCAGTTCACCAACAACATAAACAACTGTACTTTGAAACTTCAACATGAAAATTCATAGTAAACAGATGTTTTAAAAAAACTGACGTTTTTTATGTCGGCGAAACTGAGCCCAAAATTAACTGACTAAAGCCTACTAACCGACACGTTAGTGGCTGCTACAGAAAAAAAACTTACAAATTCCTTGATTCTACAAAATGCAAATTGTATAAAAAACAAAGCAAAGCGAACTTCCGAGATTCTTCATGAATTATTCAAAGTTAATGTGATTTGTGAACAGATAATAGAGTAAATCGCCGGATGGAGCAGATGGTATACTTGATAATGTTAATACTTTGACGGGTTTTTCTGGTGAAAACATTTTACACGCTTAGTTGGCATTCAATACTTTTGTTAATAAATCTACTGGACAAACTTTTCAGTTTTTTAGATTTTCTTGATTTTTAAAACTGTGGGTTTAATAATTATTATAAAACTTTCAAGCCTCTAAATTATGAATGGAGGTTACCAACAATAGCCTGCAAAATTATCATTAAATTCAATCACCGATGATTTGAGCGCATGTCCTTTTATGCACATGCTAAGGTTTCAAACAGTGATTTACAATACAATTCTCTTAATTCAACTGCTAAATCGACTGACCATTCTGTGCCATACAACATTATTCTAATCTATGTCCAGAGATTGTATCAGACGGTGCAGTATGAAACAATGAATGTATTTCTTTGTTTGGCATTATGTAAGGCAGACTAATTGTGTGTGTAGCTGCCTAGAGCCTTGTAGGCATCATTACGATCGTGCAGATAAATCTTATGGTCTCGTGTGAAATTGCTCATGTTTCTTTAATGGGGTATGTATTTGTGAATGATTTGACTTCTGAAGGGCATTATCAGTCTGATTTCAATCAATGAGAGGGGTTCAGATATCCTTTAGATAAAGTGAAAGGAACTGAGGCGGATTACCTATAGGAGTCGAAAGGATATGAAAAGAATAAGCTCTCCTCTTCCAAAAACCCGGCAACCATTTGGATTTTGCTACCTTGGAACCAACTCTATAAACAGAAGAAGAACCAGACAGCCGAAATATTTCAACATTATAAAGCAATACCTTTTGAAAATGTATGAACATAAGGCATTTATCGAATGACTTAGCTATTGTTATTTCCCGGTTAGCTTCCTCGATATCTATGACTTCCTCGTACTCTCTCATCGCGGCTGTGACTAATCAATGAAAATACTACCTAATGGTTAAGCAGCTAATGATACCTGTGAGACCTGCTATAGAAAGGGGAATGTATAATTTCAAACATTTGTAGCGAATAACTTCTGCATTAAAACTGCTAAATTCTCCGATAGAGACCTTGTGTCAATAAAATCCTACTAATATTATAAATGTGTAAGTTTGTGAGAATGCATGGATGTATGTTTGTTATTCTATCACGCAAAAATGGCTGGACCTTAGGTACCCTAGATTAAAACATAGGCTACTTTTTATCAACACACCACGCGGGCGAAGCCGCAGGCGGAAGCTCGTATATTAAATTTGAAATTAAATAAACGAAACTAAACTAAATTTTTGCATGACATCGTGTTCCATGTCAGGGTAATGAATCCCCAGCATAATCTCTTTCTTTCTTATGATCTTTGACTTTGGGCAGCATTCAAGTCTGGGGTTGATAGATCTTTTGCTCGATCGTTTTGTAGGGGTAGGTCCTTTTCGTTTCTTGTCATCTACTTTATATTACATATGATATGATAACCCATGACAGTAGGGACAGTAGGGTCCAAAATGCATAGTTACCTACCTACTGATGACACTACTTGCCTGTTTTAAAGAGACCTACTTATACCAGTTTTATTTCCTGTCAGGGTGGAGGGCGACGCGAGTGCGAGGAGGCGGCAGGGTGCGCGTGCGGCGGCCAGCGCGCTCCGCCCGTGCCTCCCGCGCCGCCGACTCATCACCCCTTGCACGCGCTCGAACAAATGCCGCCGCCTCTACTCAGGTATTTCATAGTCTCATTAGATATTTACCGTAATAATACAAACAACCTTAAATTAAACAAAACTACAAAAAACAATTAGCAAAAAAATATTTACAAATAATTAAGAAAAAGTGAAATTACAACTAAGTATCGAAAAACATCTGTTGTCCGAAGGGATTGTGCTCAAAAGGCTGTTTGTTTAATTTTAAAATAATATTAGAGCTGAAATAAGACCACGGAATCAACATTTAACAGTTAGTTTTAAACTTCACCAATTTTATCAATTGAATTTATATATTTCTTTGGTGGACATTACTATTCTCTCTAACATTTTAGGATTAGTTAGTACACTTGCATTTTGTAACATCCAACCATTTTATAATAATCCAAATTGAAAAAGAGAAACCTTACCGTCAAAATTCCATTATTATAAAGTCACATAACCACAAGCCAGAACAATACTCTGTACCCGCAAATAACCGAACATTTCCAAACAATAAACTGTCTGGAAATATCCAGGAAATTCTGATTCATCGAAAACCCTGCCACCAAAACCACAATTAATTTTCTAAACTTTATTCAGAAGTCATAAGGTACATTTTCGCTTGTGCATCTCCAAAGGTCGATGACTTGAAGAAATTGTACATTCAAAAAGGCGACTAGATTTTGTGCGTGACTGTACTTAATTTTCGCATTAGCTTTTATGTCTATGCGTCACGTCGGTCAAGGTCGGAGATAGTAATGGTAATTAAGTGTTATAGTTTTTAAGGCAAAAACTGCAGAAATTGGCCGTTGCGTAAAATGCTTAGGAAAAATTTACTCATTTTAATACGTATTTTATTACATTAGGATCCTGCCTAGCACGAAAGCGGGATAAAAAGCAGTCTAGAATATGAAGTTTTGATTACTCAACCAAGAGAGGCTGATTTTAGGCTAAAGAAAAAGTAAACAAATGCATTATGTAGTTAGTTGTAAGAACATAGATCAGGACGATCGGAATGCCTAGGAAAACATAATCTTTAATATTATTCGCATGGCATTGTGCCATGGAAAGTTGTTCCTACATTATAATATAGTGATTATTACAAACTTGTATAAGCAGTCAGTTAAGCTGGTGCACTCACTACTCACCTATTTAAGGATATAAATACCTAAACCCGTTTTATTGAACTTTAGAAGTGGTCAGCAATTTTGCGTCACTATGAGGAAATGGCATTTTTTTGTGGCACCAGTAGAGGATACATTGAACCATGAATTGGTCTTTACATAGATTTCTTATTTCTTTGTAAGAAGGTGAATGAAATAACAAAAGTGCAAGGGCATCCTAGGTACCAGCCTTTTTTATACCAGTGCATCAGCAGAAATATTTGTAGAATTTGTCGTTTATAACGGAATGAAACTAATAAGTTCAGTGTTCACTAGAGACAAAACAGTTCAAAACTTTGCTACAGTTTTTCTAATGATATTCTTTTGTTATCGGCAGATCGAATCCCCTGTATACAGAAGAAGAGGAGCAAGAGGTAGTGATAATCGTGGACTCACTGGACGAGGTGCCCGAGGTAGAAGCCGTGGAGCCGCCTCGCACGCCTCGCCGGGCACCCTCCACGTCCTCAGGTCAGTTCATAGGCACAAAGAAATTGGAATTAGCTTAGCAAGGATACATGGTTGCTCGAGTAATTGGGTTGAGGCGGTCAGATAGGCAGTTGCTCCATATAAAATACAGCTACTGCTGTTGAGACTGGAAGCCAACTCCAACATAATTGGGAAAAGGTTAAGCCTATGATGATAAAATTGATATTGCCTTTCAGTCTGACCAGATCCAGATGACCTAGCTTTTATATACGACTAAGTACCTGCATCTATGTCACGAAATGATATCCCTTGAGGAGGCACCGGCAGGATCTCTGAGAAGAGTTTCTGTCTTTTGATATGAAAATGACCTTCTATTGATGTTCTCGAAAGTCCCATACAAATCCATTCTTATGCTCGTGTCCCAGGCTACGGCAGCGGCGGAGGCAGCCACGGACGGGTGTCCCCCAACTTACCAAAGAGCGAGCAGTTCGAGCCGCCAGCCCGCCGGTTGTCTGACTCGGACAAGAATGATGGATCTCACAACACTTCGGACTCCGATAGTCCGGTCTGCACGCTTAGCAGGAGCTTGAAGGAAGATATCAGGTCCTGTTTGGGAGTTTGCAGGTCAGTAAAAGATGTTACGTCTTTCAAAAGCTACAGAAGAACAAAAGGACAACTAATAGTAATCCTCCACACTGATTTCGGTGATGGTGAACGCTTTGACTCGCTATTCTTTACAGGGTTAACGAGAAGTCTAATAGATCTGAAAATACTGATAGGGATAGCCCTATCACTATTTTCTTTCAGAGCTAGTTCAAGTCGGAATTAATCAATATTAAAATATTTCTAAAGATAAAATTAAACAGAGAACTTTTGTGATTATATTTAAATTATTTCCGTCCTAAATACCCCTTTATCTTAAGCTAAACTTGCAGTTATACAATATCACTTGAATGAAAGCAAAATAGCTCATCAGTACTGCCTCAAACAGACTTATTTGCGCTCTCTCCCGTCGTATACGACAGCTAATGAAATGTATCAAGCACATTGGCAGTTGCTTCCACTTTTACATTGTTACTTGCATAGATCGGACGTTGAACCCATCGGGATAATAGTAGGATGGAAACGATAACGATCAGTCGATCATAAATTCGCTGTCTCTCACGATTTTTCATTAATAGGGTCGTACAAGAAAACCGAAAATGCTTAGTGCAATCACTACTTTACGTTAATGCCTGTTTTTTTACTACATTTACTATAATTTTCTGTATAAGTTAGAAAATATTTGAGAGTTGGGGATTGAAACGAAAAGTGTTAGCTTTAAGAGCAACTTAGCTAAACAGTTGACGATTTCAATGTATTTGACAAAGCTACTTTCATATTTACGACCACTGTTATATTAAACTTTCCCTAACCAGATGGGAGAAAGACGTGAACGATGTAGTGGAGGCAGCCGTAAGGGGTGCTGGGGGCATCAGCGCAGCCCGAGCAAGACTCCACGCGGCCCTCCTAGCATTACACGAGCCCCTCCCACGGCTGCCAAACAGGGGCCCCTCGCTGCCTTACTGCGGCCCTGGCGTGAGGCCTGGTGATGTCACTATGATGCCTAAGAACACTGAGATGTCGTTACTGGTAAGTGAAATTATATTGTTCTAGTTATTCTTTAGCTGTGTTCTTTTTTGCAGTTCCCAGGATATTATTTAGGGTCGTTTTGGGTGATATCGTTTGAAACAGTACCTAATTGTTCAGTTCGGATTGGCTGGATAATAAAATCGTAGGTTGTTAGATACTGTAGTTCGAGTATGGTAGTTAGGTACCCTCAATCAATTCAAGACTACATTTTTGCAATGAAGTGGAGCAAGGAAATTATTTTCGCTAAGTACGTCATCGTCAGAATAAACTAGCAGATTATTGTTGCCTAAGCATTGTAGGTAAGGGACTCCATTCATATTACAATAAATTTACTGTTTAGTCCGAATTATTCACAAAGACTTGCATAACTTCAAGAATACAATTAGTGCCTTCAATTGGCAAACACAAACGTGGGCAGTCATGTTCACTCAAAACCTCGTTAGTGAAACAGCAAGAGGTCTATGTAAATATCATCATAAAAAATGTTATTTAATTTCAAAACAATTCAACGAACAAAATGTATTGATTGTACTGACGAATTGTGATTTTTCTGACGTTACTTGTAATTATTTCAATGATTTACAAACACTTGCTTGGAGATGCTTGTCAATCAAATTAGAAGCTTGACCATACATAGCTAGTTATGTGTTGTTTTACTTGGTTTAGAGAGACTCAAATAATACAATTCTAATAGTCAAGGAGTCTTCATCAACTTTTGTGATTGACAACCGTACTTCTGAGTCTAGATGAAAACGAAAACCTTTTTTAACCGACTTCCCAAAAAGGAGGAGGTTATCAATTCGGCCGGTATGTTTTTTTTTTTTTTTTTTTTCTATGTATTTACTCCGAGGTTTATGGACCGATTTACGTGATTCTTTTTTTGTTCGACTCGGAATAGCTGCCAGTTGGTCCCATAGTCATCAGGTCAGGATCTGATGATGGAAACCCTGAGAAATCGAGGGCAACCTTCGAAAGTTGTAGGCATACATAGGGTAAAAACTTGATACTCAGGTGTACGCCTAAAAGCACTATTCAACAGTGAAGATTTGGAGCTGATCTGATGATGGAAACCAGAGAGGGTCGAGGGAACTCGACAACTGAATATGTAAACTACCTCGTGTTTGGGCTTAAATTATTTGTATTGACAAGACCTTTGCAACAGTGAAGGTTTGAAGCTGACCTGATGATGGAGACCAGAGAAAGTCGAGGGAACTCGACAACTGAATATGTAAAATACCTCGTATTTGGACTTATATTCTTTGTATTGATGAGAACTTCCCACTTGTATGGATAGTGACAACTATACGTATCACTGAAAAGCTTTAAATAAAAAACTTTTTTACAAAAAAATTAAACCGACTTCCCAAAACACTAAAAAGCAAAAAAAAAACTATTTTTAGGTGCATCGGCATAGAAGTCGGTGGCAAAATTAACTTAGTAACATCCATTAGACACCGAATTCTAGGCCGATGCACCTAAAAATAGTTTTTTTTTTGCTTTTTAGTGTTTTGGGAAGTCGGTTTAATTTTTTTGTAAAAAAGTTTTTTATTAGTCGTCTAAATGACAGCACTGGAAAAGGGCATCTTATACGTATATTGTCTTTGTATGATTCGGCCATTATTGAGTGCTCTCTCGCTTACATATGTAGGGCCAATGTGCATTTTTAATTACGTTTACATTTAATATAGGTACGAGTATAGCGCATGGCTTACTAGCTGGCCTGAGATAAAACATTGATAGTTACCCTTATAATGTATGATCAAAATTCGTCTTGAAAGACATTACAACAGTTTAAAAAACAATTGGTAATACGCCCAAACGCCCGTTGCATGCACGCATGCATGCATTGATGTACGAGCCAGAGTGCAGAAACTGGAGGAATATTGATCAGCGATGCAGCTGAATACCAAGCGCAGGCGTCGCCAACTCGGTCATTGCTATGTACTGACGTGATGATCATGTGTATTAGTTGTATTAGGCAGTACAGACGGGGTTAGTTACCCGTCCCAATTGCAATAAACTTAATAATGTGTCATAGAGAGTCAGTATACTGCCATATACCAGGTGTGATTTTCTAAAATGTAATTATCCTTTTGGCTAAGCAACAGCAGTACGGGTCGATAGTTCAGGAGGTTAAGCAATGACTGGCCGCGGTAGGTCCGCAGATAGAACCAGCAATGAAGGATCTTATAGCTATTAAGACGACAATCAAAGGGCATCTAAAGATATAATTAATGAATAACTTAATCGTAAAAACTAACGATTTCCTTAAAACATAAATGATGTACAAAATCTCTTTAGGAAACCGACATCGGAAACACTTATGTAGCTTAATATAAGTATGCTGTGGTTTTGCGCACTAGAAATGTCTAGTACAGATATAAATTAAATCTTTATATAAATAGCTCCGTTAGAACCCAACTTTATCCTGGTATTAATTAAACAACAATAGGCTATAGAACAATTAATTAACTGTGAATTAATTGAATCGACTAATAACTATGCATGACATGCTTTGAACTGCTGAACTGTTTTTGATAAATTGTGGTGCATGAGATTAGACCTTGATGCAGTGCAAAAAGAGTTGCTTAGGAAAACTTTTGGAAAATATTTTTCATCAATGTTTACGGCGTGGCGTTTTGGCGTCGCACGTTTTTGCGATAGTTCGCAACGTTGCAATTGCAAAGCAGTGTAGTGGCCTCTTCCCCAGTCCTTTTCGACAGGAGATTTCTTACCCAAACGCACTTTAAAAAATCGGAATCGTTTTCAAAATCATGTATAAAAAATACATGCAGAACTTATGCAAGGACTTGTGCATATTTTTGATGTTATTATAATCTAATCATGCATCGTTACGAAAAATGTTAATGTTTAGTTTTTTTTTTTAATGTATGTTAAGTTCACTATCATTTACAACAGTTGCATATATTGTGAAACCAAATGTTTATTCATATAAAATTTGATAATTTTAGCACAAGCAGCCTTGATATTTCACTGGCATATTTGTAAACGCTTGTAACATCTTGAATACTAATACAAGTATTACATTTTCGATCTTTATCAATGAGTTATGTTCAATATTGTACCATGCAAAAAAAAGTGTATTTTTTTTTAACTTATTCAACCAGTCATTATTGTAATACCTATCATTTTACTTGTTACCCTTCTTCTTTTATTCGATTTGCAAATAAATGTCGAATTTGCTGACTAATAGCATTCATCATCTCGACTGACCTGCATTAATCAACTCAATACAATCACTTATCCAACGCATCTATATTTTTAACAGTTAACTCAAGAACAAATCCAGAAAAAAAAAACAATAAATCAACGTCCATTAATTTCAATTGAAGAATGTTCAACAATTTTAGCGCCATTTATAATCGAGTTACTAAGCAATCGAGCCCAAAGAATCGATGACCGATTATCAGAGCTGCGATCACTATCACGAACTGTGGCATTCAAACAGGTTCTACATATTCTTACAACATATCTTTCGGAATAGGCAGCGTCCGAAATGCTTTGCATATTTTCTTAGTAAAATTACTCAATTACTTATTTCACTTAGGGATCGATACGGAGTTTAGACCGACACACTTAAAACTTTTAGTCAGGCGACAGTTTGTTCGGGCTCATAAATCAGTATCGAAATGAATGGTAGTATGCACATAACAACGTATATCAGACCGACTCAAAACTTTGATTGAATTCACGAATTTATCTATACTAATATTATAAAGAGGAAAACTTTGTTTGATTGTTTGTTTGGTTGTAATGAATAGGCTCATAAACTACTGGACCGTTTTAAAAAAATCTTTCACCATTCGAAAGCTACATTATCCACGAGTAACATAGGCTATATTTTATCCCGGTACGGGCAGTAGTTACCACGGGATGCGGGTAAAACCGCGGGAAAACGGCAAGTTTAATATATTTTTTTTCCTAATCATCAGGACAAATGTCGGCCGACTTTTAGTCTGTAGTGTGTGTCACAACTCTACGAAAAAGGAACTTTGTCCCTTTGTATGTCAGTCACCACTATGGGCCTACCCTACCTAGCTTCTACCCGCGGCATTAACTACCTATATGGCAGTCGAAAGATTAATGAAGCAACGAAGTTAAAGGAAGGAATGCTGGCTAATTATTCTCGATTTATGTTGAAGATTTTACAAGGAACCTCTCCTTGTTCTATGTTATTTCTTTTAGGTTTATAGAAGATACGAATATTAAATTCTTAATGTATTATTTTGGGAAGAATAATAATTATCCTGGACCCTCCCTACAAATCAGTTGAGTTTTGTGTGCAAGTGCGTGTAATTTCGATTGTATTGGCGGAACTTGTCGTACTGACCAATTTCTAAGTTTGTGGACTACTGAGCTACTGCTAATGTTATTTATTGCTCTCGAGTGACCATAATTGATGATTGAGTGTTCATCCATTATTTAAATAACCGTAAAATTGGTTACATTTGCAGTGACGGAGGATCGCAGCGAGTGCTACTAGTTGCTCAATTCTCGCCACCAACTTTATTTCCACTACATTTGCGAGTGAACGTATATAGTTCAAGATCGCTGTGGCAACACTGCCTCGTATTTTGCATATAACACGACCAACTTACCTCTACAACTCATTTAAACCTTATCACAAAGAATTAAAATTCATATTTACATGACCAACTACTTTCATCTCGAATTTCGTGGTGTCGATTCGCAAAATTATTTTTTTGGCTTCTTGAATCTTAATTATATGGTGTTAGTGTGCATAATTGATTGTGATTGATTATTTTCGCCACCGTTGGTAATAGTTGTTGTTTTTTTTTATTATTTTGTTTCTTTAACACGTTATAGTGCGCGCATGATCGGTTGCTATCTGCAAAAAAGGCAACGAACTTGACTTTAGATATTTTCTGCATTGTGACTTTCATCAACAGTTTGTTTTGGTCTGATTTACTACTTGTATTTTTTTCATATATCATTGCTCTCATCTCTATATCTTTCTTTCAACTAGTTTTAAATATTTGGTTAAACAAGCCTTGATCCGACTGAAAGCTAAAGAATGCACAATCTCAATTAGCAAAGTCTCTATTACTTACTCATTTGACATATTACTCGAGATAAAAATCGATATTGTTATTGGCATACGATTGACGATTGTCGATATAAATCGCATAGTAGACGTCAGAAATGTTTCGTGACATTATTGTATCGATAAAGTTTAATCGATTGTAATGATTGATGTTTCAGTTTAGCAATACGTTTTGTTATTATCGAGAGATATTGTCGGCGATGTATGTAGGACAAGCGTTTACGTTGTCCTAGTTTGTATGTATTGTAAATCTTATCACGGTTAGTTTTGGTTTTTACATTGGTTATGAATAATTTGCTCATTATTTTTTTACTTTTGTGTATTGTATCCGAAGAAAGAGTTGGGAATTATATTTTCTACACTTAGTCTACCAGCTAGATTATTTTCAACAAAATATCTCCAGGGTAAATAACTATGGTAATTTCATTTAAGAATTGCAAAAGATTTAACTAAAACTTCCTGCAATTTGCATTTTAAATGTTGCAAGTTATAAATCGATTTCAATTATTTGCTACACCTGAAATTCAGTATTACTACAACCCAATATTGTGAAGGTTGGTTATAGTCTAGAGTTATTTTATTGGCAACTAGCTGTTTTTCCGCAGTTTCACTCACGGTACGGGGAAACTACACCCCGCCCCGGAAAAAATATAACCCACGTTACTCGGAAAAAATCTTCTTTATTATATTAGTATAGAAGTATCTGACTGCCTCGTTCCTCTAGTGGTCGCAAGCGCGGCTGCTGTGTTCGAGGTCTCGGGTTCGATTCCCGGGTCGGGCCAAAATCGCTTTGTGGGTTTTCTTAAAGTTTCACAAAGCAGCCTGTAGTCTGGAAGTTGGTGATTGATTCATCCGTGCATCGGAGAGCACGTAAATGTCGGTCCTGCGCCTGATCTCTCTCCGGTCGTGTCGGATTGCCGTCCCATCGGGTTATGAGAGTGAAGGAATAGGGAGTGCACCTGTGTCTGCGCAAATGCTCGTGCACTATAATATATTATGTCCTGCGCAGCTGGATGATCTCCTTAAAATGAGAACAGCCGCCGTGGCCGAAATCGGCCGTGGACGCCATTATTATAGAAGTATAGATTTCCGATTATGTAAGTCATTGGCTTTAAATACTCGCGTATATTTAATAAAAATACCAAAGTATATAAAATAAATAATCTGAATAAAATATTATTTTGACTCGTCAATTCAACAATCATGTAATAATTTCCTAATGCAATTATTTCACATAGTTGGCTGAGCTCGTGATGGTGTTCCAACCAAAACAGGCTTAGCAGACACCAAAAGCTAGTTTCATGGGCTATCAATCTATATTTACAATGAAGCAATTTATTGTATAAGCAACAGTTATGTATGATACATGTAGTGCTGTATTACAAGACTTACATGGAGTTACATAAACATTACCAATTGTATTGTGCAAGTGATCCTGTATGTAATGTAATTGTTTTATGTTGTAGAACTTTCTTTTTGCGGTTTTTAAGCCTTTTATCAGTATCTCGCAATGATGATGATGTCCTCCTAGCCGATTATCAGCCATGTGGCTGTTCTTATTTTATATTTATTAGGAGATTAACCAACTGCACAGGATAATATTATAGTGCACAAGCGATTGCGCAAACACAGGTGCACTCTCTTTTCCCTCACTCTCTCATAGCATCTCGGAATATAATAGGTAGGTATTATATTTTACACGAAAAAGATCTTACCCGAAATATATTTCAGACTCAAATTGCTGAAAAGGAAAGGCACTAATTAAAATACCTTGTTATAATTAAAATAATTAGGCATGAGATTGCCTTCTTCAATTTGTTAATAACGTTAATTTAATGTTTAAAACAAAAGAGATAAAAAACCGCAATGCTTATGTAGTTGAAAAAAAAATGTGCGAGGCTATTTTAATTAGGCCCTGTTGATCGGCTCAGTTAATTGAACAGTAAAGTAATCACACCAAAATTGACATGAAAATGAACATATAAAAGCCATTTTGGCTTTGTCAAAACTAACTGAAATAGTGTTGGATCACGCATCTCTATATTATTTCATTATAGAAAGAAACCCTTTCGCACACCAACCAAAAGTTTTTTAATATACCTCTAATCTGCCAACATTAAGTCATAGCAGATGTTCCTCCATAATTCCATGATATATTTCGCACAAAAGAAGCATGCGCAGCCATATAGTCATATGATCACTGACCCGCGGCTGCCTTGCCGCGGGCGAGGCCGGTTGCAACAGTATGCCGCTGGGGAAATACATATATTCTGACGTTCAAGATGATATTTGTGGAAGGTGTTATAATTTTGCGAGATGAATATGAGCTTTTAGCAAAAAGTGTAGTATATAAGGTACCCTAAGCATAGGCTTTATCAATGAATGGTGACCATATAGCAAATAAGGTTGTGTGGAATATTTTAGATGGATATATGTAGAGGAAGGAGACGATCAAAGAGGCGAAAGATGTATTGTGTGAAAGACTAGCAGTAGGTACTTACAATTAAACTATTGTGATATCGGAAATAAATCTGTCTGTGAGTAAATAAATATGTCTGTGAGTGTTTTTGCAAAAGTGTCCGCCATAATAAACCAGGTTTTGCAAAACGATTTTATGGGCAGTTCAAAATTACCTACATAGGTACCTACTCTGCAGGCACGTGGCTTATTTATTTAAATTCATACAAAATGTCAATCATTACTTACTTGACCGTATATCTACGCAAAAATATTAGCTGTGGTGGTCAATTAAAACAAATTTTACATCAAATGAACATTTTAATTCATTAACATCGATTAAGATGTCGCAACGGATTTAAAATATAATCACTAAATTCAGAAATGTTGACATAAATATGTAAGCAATTACAATTAATTAACCAGTGGAATTGTAATTGGATATTCATAATATATTTGAAATACCAAACTCACTTGCTTATAATTACCTGCATGCTTTAATGTATTTAGGTAAAATCCATTATTGTACATGGGACCTTTCTAGCTAATTGCGTTGTTTGAAGTAAGTTCATACTTACCTAAGTTAATTTGGAGGGATTAAACATTCGTTTTATAATATTACTAAACCTAGGAATTCTGAAGGATTAAAATTGTGAATAACTGACGAAATCTGTAGAGGTTTCACAAACGACCCTGAATACAAAAAAAAAAACCCTCCATCTCATAGACAATCTAAACAATCTATAAAATGGCAACACCAATACACGGTAATTACATTCCAATAATAATAAACATAAACGGACAATTTACGATCAAAATTAATACCAAATTGAAATAGCTGCTTCACTGGCTGCAGAATAGGTAGCCATTAAACTTATTTGTGGCCATCATTACCAAGAGTTAATGTCCTTAGGTGATTAGGTTTCGAAACATCTTTGTACGAAGGTTCGGAGCAAATTACTAGACAATCGAGGCCTGGAGAACGGATGGATGTGACAAAATAAATGAAGGCTAAGCGTGGAACGATTGGTGATCGGTACTCCGGTACTACAGGGTTGCTAATGATCATTGACAGTGCGATGTGCGTGGCGAAATACTAGGCTTCCGAAATTTGAAGTTGTTTGTCACCGATGCGTCAAGAGGAAGAATGATCATTGTTGGTTTTTCCAGGGTTACCACTATTATTTGGCAGAGGGATGCTCCCAGGTTTATGCTTCTATTGAAGTTGTGCTTATTTCAGTTTAGTTAGTCACGTACTTATATGTTTTTTTTTCACCGGTAACTGGGTTGAGGCAGTCCTTGTAACTGATGTTCAGCTGCATCCGGTTAGACTGGAAACCTGCACTGCAACAGAGTTGGGAAAGGGTTAGGCTAAAATGTACATGTTTCTTCATTCACTTTATAGTTAAGTTTGAAATCTGTAAGCACCGCTGACAACCCTAGATTGAAGTCCAAGATGCACACAATAGGAAAATAATGTACTACTGTGTTGTAATGTTTGTTTGTTCATTGTTAATGCATTATATATCGTATGTAATGATAATGACTCAGTTTAGCAACCAGGCCTTGTGAATGCTCCTATTGCGGTCATTTGTTGTGACAGACCCGCGTATTTATAATTAGGGTTTATGGTAGCTTAATGTTTTGGCTTACCAACTTTTAGATTAGTTAAGTCGTTAGTTAAATTGAAGGGTCCTGGGGAAACTGTTTTCAGAGGTTTACGGGGTACGCAATTGTAAGTTTTCCTGACCTGTCGTTAACTGTAGATATAATTGCAAAATCCTATATTATATCCTATATTAATCCTATATTATCTATCCTATATTAAACGTATCATGACTTGGGTAGGACTACATACCGATGATTCACGGTAAATAAAGTGAAGAATCCTTCCACTCTTTATGTGTATTATAATATTAAGCTAAGTATAAGTATAATTAGTTCCTGATATCCTCCCATTTTTTATCCACGTACACAATTGTGTTTCTAGCCTCGAGCGCTTTGTCTCAGCACTTCAAGATCATAAAACCGCATCCAAGTAAACCGTGACTTAGATTTGTCTTATAAATTGTTCTCATAATTATCATGTTTCATCTTAACTCGTCTTATAATAATGATGTACGTTGCAATGTAAACGTTATAGTTTATATTTTAATGAGTTTGAAGTCGTAATGGCTTATCAGGCAGTTTGAATCTATGAGGCTGCAGCATAAGTATGGAAGGGAATTGGTTCTGTCAAATCTTGGAAATATGACTTCTATGAAGCAATGGTAGCATTATAATTAGCTGTAATTTTCTACTTTATTGCTAAACTTTTGTCTGTAGCATTATTAAAGCTTTGGATAGAATTTGCACTGCGATCACGCGGTGACAGTTCAAAGAATAACGTAAGTAGATGTAGTAGCTACTGCTTCTGTGTATGAGAAAATATTTTTGTATATTATTGCCTCGACATTAAGCGCAGTTCAATCAAAATCAACGAATGTATTAGGGCTAAAGCAGTAGGGATTGTCAAGTAGTGTTACATTTTATATGACTCAGCTGAATTCGGTTAGACTGGAAGCCGACCCCAACATAGTCAGGAAAAGGCTCGGAGGATGATGATGATGCTGTAGCATGATTGCTCGGCAAAACAAGTATTTTTCTAAACTAGTAGACTCTTATAAGTTACCACCTATTCAGCACTGCAGGAAGCTTCCAGCACTAAACAGCTCAGTTCATACATAACACAGTTATTCATAGTAGTGAAGCAGCATTTTCTCGCAGACATTCGTCGTGCTATAAAGCTAGGCATGCGATGATGTAACTTAGTTCCGTGCTGGCTATACTTACAACTTAGCGAATTGGTACGCTGCCATGTAATGTGGATTTATGGTGCTCTAAGTAGGTATTATACATATATTATACTTCGGCCGTTCAGAGAATGCGTTCCTGACACCTATCAGTTAGTCACGACTAGTGATGGGCACAACATAACACTGAGTTCGTTACCGTTCCTTCAAAATGAACCGCCGCATTATTTTAAGATTATTTTCGTTTTAAATTGGCGGAATCATTTGTTTTATATTTTAGTTATTTAAGTGGAAACCAAAAAAAGGTAATATTCATATAATAAAATTGTTTTATTTATTCTTTGTTACAAGTACATTGAATTGAATGTGCGAACAGAATATTAATCAGACTCCGATTTGCTTGAGGAGGTGGTGTCTTCATCATCATCTTCGCCTACATGTATAATTATATTATTATCAATAACAGAATCAATCCTGATATCTCGGTCTAACAAAAGCCGGGTAATCAAATAAAAACAGATCGAAAACACTTGAAAAACGTGGTCTATGCGCACGAAACGACAACGGACGACTGTTTTAGCGTCACAAAATGGCGGCCCATAACGCCATTTGGGGTTACCATTTTTAATCTAAGTATAAAAATGCGGTTTGGTCATAGTTTTATTTTTATTTTTCATAAAAGTTATAATTAAGTCTTATAGTCCATTATTTTCCAATTCTTAAAAAGAAAATCAAAACGTATTATTTTATATTATAACTGTATAAGAACAGATTACGATACTTGCCTGTTATTTTTAGCACAGCACTACAAAATATAAACCGCTGACATAACCTTGTAATAGCGCAGTATAGATTTAGAAAAATATTGTTTACCAAGTTATTTGACATTCAGTTTGGCACAAAATTATAACATTCATTGATTATTGATATAATAATGTTGTTTTAATGCTCCTCAATTGTTAAAACGGTAAACAACCAGCAAAAATATTTTTATCGTAACTGCAACGCCATTGCAAAGTTACGTCGTCAGTTCAATCGCGACGTGTCAGGAACGCATTCTCTGAATGGCCGAACTTGAGCATTCACGTTGATGGATATAATGTAGAGGAAGGGTCAACCAAAGAAACTGTGGATGATTGAAAGAAGCCATTAAAAGCCTGGCTGGAAAGAATATCACCGTGTTAGCTTTCACTTTCCATTTTTAAATGTTGGCAACCAGGACTTCAGTAGTACAATATTGTTTGCATATTTTTTGTATTATAATAAAAACTAAAACAGTCACTACAGTATCTTTAGAATGCATTGTTCTGGAATACACTAAGGTTCTCTTTAATATCGGTAACCTCCTATGTTTAAGGTTGTTACAGAGAATATTTACAAACATTTTGAAAACTTAATTGAAGTACGCTTGGCCTTAAATCGAGCACAACGAAGTAAACAAACAGAAGCTCGACATTTCCTAAAGTATAAAGCTAATATAAACATTAGAAAAATCACAAAAATGTGCTAAATTGTTCAATAAATATACTCAAGAATTTGTCACGGCATTGACATGTAAGGAGCTTGAATTATTTATTTTTAAACACATGTTTATTGGTTTTCGCAACTTCTGTCTAGGTATCAAAAAGTGGATGTTGACTGGACTGAGTATTTATTTTGAATTTACACTAATATTATTATAAAATTTAAAAAAAGAAACTAATACGTACCTATATACCTACGTGTTAGATAGCCCATTTATCGAGGAAGGTTATATTCAGGTGCCTGAAGTAGTTCCCGCGCAACGTGGGTGAAACTGCTGGCTGAAGCTAGATATTAGAGAGAGAGCTACATGATAGCTTCCCAAAATTCCTACTTTATATGTACCATCTACAAGAACATATATTATGACGTTTCTCATTTTTTTTTCCATCGCTTTCAAGTAATAATCATGGCGAATGGAGCACACGCGATATAAAAGTAAATACTCTATGGTTTCGCCATATCGTGTTTAGTTACAGGTGATCTTGACACCGTGGTCGGTCTCGGCCATTTTCGCAATTATTTAATTAGCTATCGCATTCTTGTACTTCTGCCATCAAGGAATCTGTGTATTTGTCGAAATTCTGCGGTTATGTAAAGTTGAAAATAAATAACGATTTATTAGTTTAAACCATTTTCATCTTCCATGGCATTTGTGAACTCCAGCTAAAATCATACAAAGGACACAGTTTTTAAATTCGTTTCGATAGGTGTATTAGGTATGACCAAGAGTTTTGGAGTGGGGGTGGTTCTATGCTCTTATGTACGTCTTCGCGATATGAATTTCGAATTGTCAAATATACGCCGTTCCCATTGTCAAATTTGACGTGACGTGACGTCTGACAAGTCAAACAAATGTTTGTCAAGCGCCATTTCAACCACGCGTTACGTCACTTGCGTCAGATGTGGTTAATTGAGCGTTGCGTTGATCTGGGGAAAGCTGATTGGCTAATTGTCCGTTAAGTTGTGAGTGACATAAAACGTTACGTTCATTTTTATTGTTTGAGCTTTATTGTGGCAAGAAAAAATTCGTTCAAATGCGTTTTACTTCCTCTACGTACTGAACCTAAAGATAAAACTGTTTATGTGCTAAGTTAACTAAAACAGCCAATTAGAAGCGAACGTTAGGTAGCTAAATCAGGATTTAATTTACGACCAGTCGATATTTCTTAAATCACCACAAAATGTAGTACAACGTCTGTTCTGCAATTATTCCTAATTTTCAGTTGCAATTGAACTTCTGGCCGTAAGTTATTTCGCAACTTCAATTACTCAGTCGCCAATTAAGCACAAGTTGAGTGAAGCTTAAACCGCCTAAGTAAAGAATGTATGCGCTATGTAGGTGTGTCGACATTCGAACAACAAGCCATACCCGCATTCCACTACATCTACAAGAAAGCACAATAAGAAAAATTACCTCGATGACCATCGACAGTACAATCAGCATTGTCCAACAGTAATTTTCTAAAACCCACACTATGGACGCACATTACATTGACTTATTGCCTCATTAGTTCGCAAATTGTTTTGCATAACTACAGATCTTATGTGATTTATTGTGCAATAAATAATGTTGGTTCGTTCTACGTGGCTTTGGGCGCGATCGTTGTCTTCATTGTAATTGCAACGCGAGTTTGCATGGTCATCGCAGTACTCAACGAACTATTGTGTTCTATAGCTATTTGCTCAATAGGTTATCAGATAAACACCTCTTTGTACTCTTGGATTACGCTAAGCTTAACCAAATTAGGTGTTGCTAAGGAAATGTTTTAAGTATCTGAATTTTCCTGCCTATGCTTGCAATCTTATTCATTTTAACCTGACCTCTGTATCGTAATGTCAACTATGTAGGTACCTAAAAAGTAATTTAACTTACAAAACAATTATTTCTTACTAAAGGTCAGTGCGATCATGGTAAGTTCGACGCCTGAGGAAAATCTAATATTCGTCAATATGTCTTGAGATGTCGCGCCTGCGGGCTTGTTTTTGTAAACAACTATGAATCAATCACAATAACAGGGATGATAACTATTGCATTGCTTTATAATTGAATGCAAAATAAGCATTCATAGAATTTTGGCTACGATTCTGCAGTTACTTAAGCATTTGAGTAATTACATTCTCACGATACCTATTCAGGCAGATTTAAGTTAATTTATTTATTGATATACATGTCAAAAGGTAAGCATTAAAATTAATGCAACGGAGCTACTAGGTGATCCTTTCAGTAATACATTCAAGGCTGCCAATAAATAATTCAGTTTAAATAGATTCCGTTAATGCAGTCGTGACGAACCGTAAAAGCAGATGTAACAATGACGATTGCAGCCAAACGGTTATATTCAATATATTATCGAACGACAGTTGATCTGATATAAGCTTTAGACTAGCCTTAATCCGCGACGGTGCTCGGTATGAAGAAATAGTTGTCATCAGCCACAGATTAACATTTAGCTCTCAAGTAGTAATCTAAGTTGAAGTTATAGTGGCTAACTTAGCTCAAAACTGCTATAAGCTATAACAATTCAAATGGGGGAACGGAGTGAACTTCAGGAAAATCCTGTTAGTGGTAGTACTGATTGATAGCACGGCAAAATATCATTCTGATGATCGTGAATCCGGCAAGGATGACATGGATCCTTTGATCGCCATCCCAAATTAAAAATCCTAATGTTCATGTCAATGATTGTCACGAAATATTTCTTGGCTGTCCGTTAGGCTCCTGTTTCTTCAACTATTACCCATTTCGGAATCTTCAGGCGGAAGACCTTTATCCTATAGAAATACCCTAATCGCAGCATCGCTTTTATATCCTTCTGAGCTGAGGTCAAAAAAATTACAAATTCGAACACGAAGAAGCAACAAAATATCGGAATATTTTCGATTATGTATTGAAAAAAAATCAAATGAATAGATTTAAATATACGTAGGAGTGAAACTGACATGGATTGATTTAAATACCTACATAAGTGTTAGTGCAGATCAGATACATTACAATTACAATAGAGGGACTCCTGTCAGATCGATTAGCGAGGTTAAGTCGCTCATGCCGCGTTCGACACTTGGATGGATTACCGTTACTTATCAACGTCCGATTTATGCACCCGGATTTTGTAGCCGAGTTATTTTTGCAATAGAATTGATGTGGCTTGCTTATTTTTGTTATTTAGTGTTACATCTCGGTTAGTTTTCCTGCTGCATTTGGTTTGACGATTTACCTAAACAGCCTTTTGTATTTTTTTCGAAGCAAAGTCATTCTTGCGCTGTTTAAATTTTCAGTATCTATTCAAAAGGTTTTCATAATGAACACATTAAGTTTTTAATCCAATGCCAGTAGATATTTGATGCAATCCTGTAATTATTTGCGGATTATACCTATTATGTGGTTTCAGCATTTTGTGAAGTCCGTTTTTTTTGCTTGTGTTCTTAATAAACGTTCACTACGCTTTAGCTCACAGTATGTAATCCGCCTTATTATCCTTTATTAAGATAGAAAGTAAGCTTTCAACAGCCTTACGGCTTACCTTGGCTCCCGAGACATCCGGTGTACTTTTACAATGTAAAACCTCGTACATGTTGTAATAGCTGTCTTAATTATTTAAGTACGTAATCGACACCCTTGCCTAGTTCTCAATTTACAAGTTATTTATTTGTTTTTTATTGTTCTTGTGACACACGGTCGCGAGGTAGAGCGAACAGACTTCGACGCTTGCGAGGTTGGGCGAATGTCTTTAGTTTATAGAGATAGCAGTAATTACAGGGTATATTCTGAGTTCTATAATTACGGTTTTTTGAATTTATGAAGATGATAAGCTAAGCTAATTTTGCGGCTGAGTCATAACAAAGGTTTATCATCGGTACTTAATTCTCGAGGCGAGACTTAGATGCCATGCCATAGCTGTCTCTTGTATCTTGTTAAATGATTTAAAATTTGAATTAGGGATTATTAACTATAATGTGATGTTTACTCTTAATAATAACCATACCTACTCCCTTCATAGAGAGGAAAAGCTTTGTCTCTCATTTTCCTTCTCGCCAGCTTGTTAATGCTGATTCCAAGCTCGCTCACCAAACATAAAATCAATGTGTCACGTACAAGTACACAAATAAGTTTTTACGATATTAGTTAACTTATATTAATTAAAAGTTATTATTCTCCAACATCTATTAAATCTTTTATGTACAGCCGAATGATTAACCTACTGACTCAAATTGATCGTTATATCGAAATATTTCCACGATATTACTTATCTGTTTTATTTTGTTTATAAAGGTAATAAATATGTTATTGTGCTCATATAGGTACTAGGTACTATATGATAAACATTGTTCAATAAATATGTAAATATGAAATGTGGTTTACAGCATTGTTTCAAAGTAGCAATAAGCCACTTTGCCACACCGTCTAATGATTTTAATAAATCTTTTATAAGTTAACAAATGGTTTATTTTATTAGGCTTATATCAATAAACCTATGTTATGAATCTATTCGACACCTTAGAAAATTCGGAAGTCCAAAAATATCAACATTTCACTAGAAAGGAATAGGAGAGAGAAGAGAGACATTAGATTTTTTCGCACAAATTGCCCTTCTTCATTTTGCGATTTTAATTCTGAGGACCCTATTCCTAAAACATAATAGTGTCTTCATTACGTTACCCCATAATGGCACACTGAAAAAGTTATAATTCCTCCACAGGCAGCCAGCGCTCTCTTCACCCTCGACGGCGCCCGAGGCGAAGCCCTATCTCGTCGCTTAGCCCGCAGCGAACGACGACGGCGTCGCTGCAGAGCTGCCCTGGCCATCATAGCGCTCCTCCTACTCTTGGCTGCAGTGGGGGCAGTGGAACTCCTCATGTCTAGAGGACAAAGGGTCTTTGGAGCTGTACTACGTTGAACAATGCAAGTGATTGGAGGAATCACGGTAGGCTCTATAGAAGGAGTATTTTTATTATACAACGGATTATTAAAAAAAAAAACACTCTATTACGACATTTCTATTTACCTTGTTTCAAATCCAATTGTCATTATTTCGTAGCACCTCAAGGACAGTCTCCTACAGCTACTTATCATAGGAAAATTCTGAATTCAGAAGACCTAAATAGGTTTGTATTTGTATACCACAAACTGTGGCTTTTCTAGCTGATTAGTGATTCCAATAATGTTTTGTATAGGTATCTTATGAAATTCACATCTAAAATTCCTATTAGGTTGTTGGCATCCACTATTTAAGACCAACTTGTATAGAATGCTGATAATATGCAGTTTTGCATTCACGGAACAGGGATAGATTCATGAGAAGATAGAACAAATAAGTACTTACAAGGAAAGAATTTTGTGTCTCTTTAGATCCAATTTATATGAACTATTCAAATTCGCTATTTCATACATATGTATCGGTTTTGTTAAAGTTTAAAATGTATAGTTAGAGTAGAATAATATTTTTTTAAGCAAATGATTTGGATTCCACTATCGAAAATATTTTATGATAGAAACACGTATGTTAATCTTAAGTAGTTAATTTTGTAAATAGTTTTTATTTCGTTAATATATAGTAAGAGAATAAGTTTACTGGAAGTGCCTTCCTAACTAATTTTAAGTTAAATCGAGCTTACTATATGTATTTCGAACTACCACGAATTTAGATATATTTATCTATTTGAATCTTATAAAATTCCCTTTACAGGTGATATTAATTTAGTCGATTTACCTAAAATTAACAAAGCCCCTATTTTCTTCTTCCTTTTAACTCAAGGATTCAAGAGAATGTGGGGTGAACATAGTGATTTTAAAATTATTATATTATACTCGGCTTGCTTTCTTATGTAAAAAAAAAGAAAATATTAGTATCTAGTTAGTTCTTGGTAATAAAGTCGAAAGAAGATTCTTGGATATTTTGTAGATAGAAAACTAAACAGACATAATACGTATACATATGTATACGTATTTTTACTTATGATTCAATGCTACTGTAAGTATTTTATCTGAGAAATAATTCTTTAGTATTTTCTCACAGTAAATGTTATTTATCATTTATTTTACTTAGATTAAATGTATAGAAATTCTTTGATAGTGGGATACAATCTAATTGAACATATTATGTAATTACGTATACCTTAAGTTTCTAATATAATGTTTGAAATGTATGCAGCATATCTAAATATTACTGTAGCAAATAATTAGCAATTATCATATGCAATTATAATTTAATGCGTTTGTGGTTTTCCTAGTTTTGTTTTCTTTTTTTTATCGATATTGATTTAGAAGAAATTTCCGTATTCTCAAATTATTTAATGCAAATAATTGTTAAATGAAAAAATATGTAGCCGAGTTATTTAATATTTAAAATAATATTGAGTAGAATTGGTGTTTTTTTTTTCTGTAGGTGCCATAAAACACTAATACAACGAAAATCTCGGTTATTCTATTTATTGAATATAATTCCGGCACTTTTACACAGTAAGCCACATATTTAGTTTTTAAAATACCTTACAATCAATGGAAAAACTCACATTGAGCCACCCTGATCATACTTTTTAATATTGAACCTAAGTTTAACGAGAAAACCGTCAACTATTTACCTACGCAATTAGGTTGTTTGTCAACGAATTTAGAGCGTAACTTAGGCCTAAGTTTACCGGCAACATAAACGTCTGATTATCTTAAAACAACTATTTACTTTAAAACTTTGTACATTCATAGTAAAGTCGTTTAAAGAAAATCAGACGTTTATTTTGTAGGTCTTGGGCCATATTCTCCACTAAATGATGGTGCACTTCCATTTTTCAGTATAATGCCATGTAAATACTTGCTCGGTGGCCTTTCTAGTATTGTTTTATTGTGATCGGAATAAATGTGATTATTGTACCTTTTAGTATATTATCGAAGTTTGTGACTACACGTAGATTTGTAACAGTGACTATTTTTAAGGTTTTTGAGCTGCACAAAGTGCGATTAAATTTTTTCAGCAGGTATATAAACAAAATAAAAGTTTTCAATTTCTTTGGTGTTTTATTTAAAATATAAAGTATCACCTTTCGTTTTTGTTAACATGCAACAATTTTTGACGAAGTGACAGCGCATATCGTACGTAGTTCATATAATACGTATGAATTTGACTACCTACTTACAAATTACGCCCCAATTTACGTAATTAACCTTAAGTGCAAAATATAGTTTAACAAGTGAAAATGCAAGTCTTTAAAACACGTAGAACAACATATAAATATCACTCAGCGAATATAACTTCGTCGACTTTCTGATCCAATTCGTTGGTAGGCACATGATCTACCACTTGGCAGTTGAATGCTACGGCCATCACCTGAAAAAATAAGTTATAAAGTGTAAGGACATATTTCATATTTTAGCCTAGTACCTTTTAGAATTTGGGCTTGAAGAACTAAATCAAACAAGCAAAAGCTCATTCTCATCATCTTGTCTACTCCGTCTACTAGCAAACAGTAATGAATAGGCATGATGACAGGTTAAAAAATAGTGATTCTAATTAGTCCGCATTTTAGATTAGACAAAAATATTACACACATTACTTTTTTCAGTCATCATGCCTATTGCGTTCGAACATTTCAAAAAACTCCGCAAAATTGCATTTGTTTGCGCACACATTTTTGTTAGCGAATTTTTTTCTTGGAATCTCCCCATTAGGTCCTATACTTTAAGAAGCAGTTCGTACGTACCTTCGGCGCAGTTTCGGGGTTGCTCCTCAGACCAGAGATAAACCTGTCGTAGTAGCCGCCTCCGTGGCCGCATCTGTCACCGGCTTTGGAAAACGCCGCGCCTGGAGCTATGATCAGGTCAAGGCCTCCTGGAATATAATGACCAAAATTTTAATAGGTACTCGTATTTAACGTTATAAAACTGAAGAAGTTGGTTTGAGGGCCCTGAACACAGAAGCAGTTGTCTGATTTCGAAAACTCTTTCAATGTTAGATAGCCCATTTTGGGGAAGGCAAAATTTTCGGCATGAGCACCACCGTGAGTAAAGCTAGTTTAAAATAAGAAGATGCGAAAATGCTGTATACAAGGCCTCTCCATAGATATAATATGAAGTTTTATTGACCGAGATTTTAATGTTCAGATTTTTACATGCCTCTACCTAAATAACGCATAATGATTTAAACCAAAATAAAACCAACCTGTTTCTAGCGCGTCTTCCCGAACCTGCGTCTTCGCGTGCTGCGCAATCCCGTGCTTCGTTATAAACATGGTGTTCTCATCATCATCAGGCTCCAGGCGTAACATCCTCATCTTGCCCCCAACGTACTGGGGGACGAAGGCTATGGCCCCCTTAGCTTTCACGTGGGCGATGATGGGGGCAGTGTTGATCTCGCTGTCCGTGCTCATGAAGAGAGAGATGCGGTTGGCTGATTTGTACCAGGGATGGTTGATTATCTGGGGATTTAGGGTTTGGAATGATTAGATAGAGGCTAAAGGCACATATTTAATAGGTAAATAAAAAAATTAAGAAGCTAATCTCAGACTTGTTGCATTTGGAAAACTGATAGTAATATAATTTCAATTCAATAATTCAGTAACACACACTAACTTCACTTCACTAAATTCACTAATTTCAGTTTTCCAAATGCTGTGGCTTGTGTAAATAGTTTTAGTGTTATTAAAGTTTATGCCGTGTAACAGACAGTGTCAATCTCTGACAATAACCCACCCCGGTGACATTATTAATATTTAGATTTTCTGTGACACAATTCCTACCTTATTGTATACAATTTCAGACTGTCGTTTTTTTTCTTCATTGGTGAGTTTTGCAATTCTTTCCGCTACCTCATCTCTTAGCTGTGCCTTCGCTGGATTCGGGGCCTGTTTTGCCATTGTTCTGCTCTAAAAAGTCGAAAAACACTGTTAAAATACGGAAACAAACTTACTAAGTGAGTAGGTACTTACTTACTAAGAAAACACAAAAATATTAACTTGACCACAGGATTCTAACATGCGGTATAAATCAAAAACGTCCAACTTAAGTATGTTGAAATTATTTTATCAAAGAACTTTATTAAAATAATTCAGCTAATCATTTGAAACGATAAATGTACCCAGATACGCAAGAAAATCATAGCTCTGTTACGGTCGTATGGCTGATTGAAAATACGTATCGCGAGCTCGTACTCTTCAATAATACTACACAATATGCCGATAAACGCACGAAATCGCACGTTATTATGGAAAAAAAAACATCGACAGATATCAGTTTTATTTTCAAACAAATGGTTAGTTCGTTACTCAAATACATACGTACACGGTCAGCTTTAAAAGTAACTAGCTGAGCAAATCAAAAATTTGAACAGTGCCTAACACCGTAGAGTCATAAATCAAAATGCACCTGACATATTTTTTCAAAAAAGTTTTCCGATACTCTGGTAAGTTATCTACGCTACGGTACCTATTTAGCAGTTTTGAAATTCAGGTTTGTTCAGCTAATTTTGAAGGCGACTGTACTCATTGCCGTTTCAATTATATGTAGGTACCTATTTAAACATTATGGCACCAATATTATACTTAAACAGTAGTATAACCTACCTCATAAATCGTTTTTTGATCATCAAATCAATCAAAAACTATTAATACCAAGTTTTGATTTACAGCAATAAGAAGTTTTGTAGTTCTCATATCGGCCAATATTATTTATTGGGCAACTTTGTAATTGGGGATTTAATGGGCCCAGGTTTTAATTGAGTATAAATCTTTCAATGATGATGATGAATGCATTTATTTTGAAATATGGTCCAATAATTTGGGTCTTTAGGTCAAATCAGAAATTATGATGAGAATTGGGTGAACTACCAATAAGCTCGTAATTGGCTTGGTTTATTTATCGAATAGGTAGGTACTGTAATTATTAGGCCATTGAAAACTCGAATGAGTAAAACAAGCTTATCTTCGAAATTCCACTTTTGTGAACTTGAAAAACGAAATAGGCATGATGACAAATTTTTAAATTCCTTTGTATGATGTAGGTATACGTCTATTTTATATGAAAAATTATTAATTTTAAGAAAATGCGAAGTTTTTTTATCAAATAATTGCATTTTTCTCTGTCCACTTTGAATCCGGCGCGAAAACGCTTGTCAGTGTCATGGCGTCACTTGTGACGTCACGACTGAAATTACAAGACGCAAGTAAACAACGCTCGTGCAATAATTAAGTTTTTTGTGTTATTAAATATGAATTCGAAAGGGCATAGGTGTTGTGGGGACCCCCAGTGTAAGAACACATCCAAAACAACTCCTGATAAGTTATTTGTGTACGTTCCTCACAATAAAAAAATACGAAACAAGTGGCTTAAACTTGCCAGGCGAGATTCAAAAGCAATATTGCCCAGGGTACAACTTTATTTTTGTGAAGATCACTTTGATGTAAGTTATTACATAGTTCTCTAGATTCTAGCATAGTTTATAATGTAAATAACTATTTCGAGGTTAGGTTTCATCTCTCATTGTTTTTTAATTAAACTAGTATACTTACATGGAAGTTTTAACATTTCTAAATTCAGCTGAACAAAAATCTTTATTTGATGCCAAAAACTTTCCCAGCATTATGATATCAATTCTAGGCAAATTAGCGCTGTTTGCCTTGATAAATCCTGGCTCCATAACTCGTGTTATATACAATTAATTAATTAAAAACAAAGATCGCAGTGGAAGTTCACAATAACGAAATGTGACGTTCGCGCGCTTTCGCGCGAGTTGTTTTGAGAAATGACGTCACGAGCTCTGATTGGTGTTCAAGATATCATGGCGGATTGCCTTATTTCGTAATTTTATTTTATAAAAATACATATTAATCACATTATTAATAAAGAAAACAATGCGCGTTTTATATTCCAAGCTTCAAGTTTAATTTAATAAATATATTATTTTAATGATTTTTGATTACTGTCATCATGCCTATTAGCATCAACTCGATTATAGTTCGGCCATTCAGAGAATGCGTTCCTGACACGTCGCGATTGAACTGACGACGTAACTTTGCAATGGCGTTGCAGTTACGATAAAAATATTTTTGCTGGTTGTTTACCGTTTTAACAATTGAGGAGCATTAAAACAACATTATTATATCAATAATCAATGAATGTAGTTACGTCGTCAGTTCAATCGCGACGTGTCAGGAACGCATTCTCTGAATGGCCGAACTATAGTTGAACCGTTTTTAGAAAATTTTCGTAGTAGCTAGTGTTAAAATAATAGTTGATAAAAAACCTGATAATTTAACTTTACCTACCCAGGAACTTAATTAATTATCCTATTAACAAACAAACGCTTAACTTCACTTTGGCACTAATTTTCCTCTAATGTTGGTTTAAAACAACACAAGACAAGAGTAAATATATTTAAAAAAAACTATTTAAATTGGTTACTAAACTATCATTAGATGACAAACCGGGAATGAATGAGCATCAAAATATACGCTGATATTAATACACAAATTATCTACGTCACGATGATGATCTTACTGAGTGTATGTTATCGAAACAAATATGTATTAATATTACAATAGGTCAAAAGCCAACAGATTAGGGGATGTACCAACCAATATCAGAACGACTGAGGTTTTGTGTGAAGAATTTGTTATGACTGTATGTTTATGCTTAACTTAACTTTCGTTGTTTTAATCGAGAGTTAATAACTCTTTCAATGAGAATGAAATAAGTTATATAGATCTCCTTTTTTTTATTAAAAGCCAATGATAAGCGTAATTTCTACTTACCAGAAAGACGATAGATTCCTTAGGAAAGCGAAACAGACTGATAACACACATTACCTAATGATAATAGCGTGAGACGTGCATGCTACTGAATTCCGACGGAGGCCGGCTAACCAAAACAAGCGACACGTGGTTATACAAGTAACGCCATCTATTGGTTTGCGGCTGAACTAAGTAGAGAGCTGCTTTGGTAATGCCTATGAAAATAGTGAATGTAAGGCAAATTTTTCAGACGAGAGCTTCGTATTTGCGCCAATAGATGTCACTATTTTATAGATTGCAATTTTTCTTAACGTTTCTCAACCTGAATACGAGGAATTTTCCAACTATGACTTAATTTCCTGCACTTGCCTCCCATACAATTTTATAGGTACTATCCTGACCTGGCCTAATCTTAAAATATAATCTTAGATAAGTTTTTAAAGCTGTAATTAAAACATTCTAATCCCTGATAACAATTCGGCAGACAGACATGACACCAGACTGAAGAGAGTCCTTGAGACGCTGAGAGTTCATTTCGATATCTAGATTAATCTGATAAAGATATACTACAATTGTCTGATTGATTAGGTACTAATAACAGCGATAAGTATAGATAAGAAGATAATGTCTTCGATAACCATTACTGATGCATTTATTTAAATCAATGTGTAATGCATCATCATCACCATCATATCAGCCAATTGCCGACCTTTGTTGAACGAAGGCCTTTCCTAGAGATCGCTAACCATTCCGGTCTCCATGAAATTACAGGCAAAATTTTATATTAGAGGGGCATTTTCAGAAGTCAGATAAGCTCTTTCACAATACGAAATGTACCTAGGGGAAAGTGGTATAAGATGGGGCCTTTAAGGAAAAGTTGCTGAAACACAAACAAAAAATTATTATACGAAATAGAAACTTTCATTAAGAAACAATCAGTGTTAGTTCTCTTATATTCTAATCAACAATAACTCAAAAATTTAAATCTTCATATGAAAATATATTTTTTTTCAAAACTGTGTCTTGCCCCTTCTTGCCCCCGTCAACATTTTTTTTTGGCTCTCTTTTTAGTTTTTTTTTTATTGGTTTTCTTTTGTGTCTTCTTATTTTGTGTTTTCGGTTTCTTACTTCTTTGTCTTTCTTCTAGTTTAGCTTTGTATGGAGATTCCGTAAGTATGGTACCGTGGTACCCCATTATGCCCCAAACGACTATTTACCAAACATTATTTTTTTGAGATTAGAAAACCAAAGCTACTCGATTGAAACATTGCTCATAAATTAGCAAAATATGTTAGGTTTACGAAAAAAATACCTCGACCGTCTTATTGTCATATATTTCACACATTCACGTAGATCACTTAGTCGAAATATTAGATTAAAAGCGTCAAAATCAATAAATTACTTACGAAATCTCAATGCACGCACTTTCTGCCATGACACTTGCGGCACTGAATAACTTACTCAAAAGGCCATTAGATGACGTAGTAATTTCAAAGCATGTTTGGAACATTCTTTTTTTCGCAATTTCCATCTTACCCCACGACCCCATCTTATACCACTTTCCCCTACCTATAAAAGATAGGTAAGCATAAGTACTCTGCATTGTTCGGTTAAGTACTCAATTATTAGATAATTAATAATTTTGGTTGATTCATGACTTCTGATAAAACCAATTCAGCACACCTGTCTTTTTATATAATCTACATAAGATTTCTCCGAGTACCTACCATACTTTTTCCATAACCTGCGACCAATGGGTGTTCTCCGATAGGATGACAGGTGTTCCAAAGCATCCATTTTGTTACGACAGGATAAAGTAGGTACAGGCATAAGCCATCGATTGATCCGTTATCCTGACATCTCCATTACCTTATCATGGTGTTTCGATGGCGTGTCCTCAAATGGGGACAGGAGATAACAAGTTTCATATCAGGGTTTGCATTATTAGTTGCTCTGGAAGTTTCCACTTAGTTAATGGAATGAAGGCTCATTGATCTCTGCGATTACAAGTTAAGGTTGGTTGGGTTAAATGGATTCCACGTAGTGAATTGGCTATAATAAAAATAAAATTAGCCAAACAGAACTGTGATGGTGCAAATCTTCCTGAACTAGACGAAGTTCCAACTAGGCTTGCATCCGATACTTATGGCAAATTTTCCAATAAGTAGTAAGCATCCAACGTCACAAACTCCTTTAGGCAAATATATGCCAGGGAAACACTCAGTAACGAAATCCCTTACATACAAAAATAAATCAAAATGAGATGCAGAAAAATATCGCATTTCCTTTGAAAATTGCGAGCTAAGAGTAATCAGTTTAAAATATGAAGTTTCTTAAGACCTCGCCTCGAACATTGAAGCCACATCTAGTTATGTAAGTAATAAGATAAGTAAGTCTTTCGACAAAGCTAATAAGTTATTAATAAGCAAAATGTCACGGATACTGTAATCAGATATTGCTGTAAATTATAAATTTTGCTACGAAAGCGTGAGAGAGCTTCCTCTAGACGAATCTTGCTTAGGTAAATAATCTTGCATTTAAGTTGTAACTATGGGAACTTGTTCTAATCTGGTGCTATGCAGATTTGAATGAAACAGCAGTTATTCAGTATCTAGTATTACTCCATTATCCGTTTGTTGTAAACGCATTTCAATCTTGAAATCTAATTCAGATGTCTCGAATTAAGATTTCGAAATTTCGGATTGTTCGAAAGAATTACCGCGGCCCTGGTACATAAAGGGCTCCAGAAGGAACATGGTGGCTTTTTTTCAATAAGAGTCTACCTACCTCATGCTGCACCCACGTCATTTGATGATGGTTTTCGACCAAGAAAAAAAGATTCTCGCAATGTTCCTTTGTTCTATTTATAACACACTAAAAATACTAGGTACTAAGTGTATTTTTAACCTCCATTCATGACTAACATAGTGCTAAGACTAAGTAAACCAATGTCTGTTTGTTTGTGGGTTTGTTAGGTGCTGACGTATTTTATGTTCCTGATGTTGACAAAGATTACAATTAACTTGTATCTTCTTCATTTCTCTCACTTTATTTTTGGGTATTATAAACTCGGAAAACTTGTATCAAAAATACTTACTCAAATTATCCATCTTAGTAGATTCAGCTGCTTTACTAAGAAAATGTTATGAGAAACTCACTTTACTCTATAAACTATCACCCATAGGTACCTACAACGTATTTACTACAAACTTAGATTTTATATAGTTACCTATACTTTTTACTTTCATGCTTTCTTCCTAGAATGTGTCCAAAGACTAAAGATTTAATAGTTACCTCTAAGTACATATTTTTGACCTCAACTTTGAATTCATTTGCATCCTAGAACGGCAACATTGATTTACCTGCATTATCTCGATTGATTAACTCAAGACAATGCTCAAGTACCTACTAATACCTATGTGAATCAGCTAAGAGGTGATAATCCCACTCAGTACATTGAATTCATTGAATTCTAAGCTGCACAATACCAGCTTATTACATATTACGCAAGTAATGTGCTAAGATCACCGGAATATCTCATCGCGTCTCCTTTACATGCAAATTAGTTCACTCTCCGCCGCGTAAAGACTGTGTTTATGTACATAATCGGGTATGTACTATGTGTAGCGAGTACATAAGGCCGCGGTGAAAGACTGAAGAATGTCCTCAAAGATAACGCTTGTGTTATAAAGGACCATGAGTCAAATTGGGCTCATTGTCCAACAGAGTTATAGCATATGCCGTTGTGAAGGTTTTTGTTTGTACTAAAATTGTTACTATGGGCACTACCTTCAATTCCATGGCAAAAAAAAGATATGCACCTAAATAGGTTTACATATTACGTAGGTATACATTCTGGTTAACAGAAACGAAATGGGTCGAGATGCCATCGCTCAGTATCACTGCTCTTGTCTAACAGGTAGACGCTCAGTAGGAAGTTGTGCTCATATCATTTCAATAATATGGTATCTAGGGTGAGGCAGGCACTCACAATTTAATCCACCGGCAGGATATTTAGACGACATTATTATTGATATTGATTGAAATGTAAACAAAAATAATTTTAACTGTTAGCAGCTGTTTTATTTTTTATGTATACATTAAACCTGGAATTAAAACTAGTTAAAGGTGTTCAATAACAAAACCTACACTGCCATAACAGCACTACTTTTTGCAGAATATTAGTTTATTTATGGTCGGAGAAAAATATTTATAGCAAAATAACCCCATGGATTCCTTGCAAAAATGAGTTTAAATCTTTATATTTAGTGCTTTACAAGTATAATCAAAGTGGTCTCATCTCTGTTGGTGGAAGAGCCCAGGCTTCATACATTTTTGCCCATGGTCCTTTTTTAGCGTTTTTGACGTCCTGTTTTCGCAAATCTTTAGATTTTCATTAACATATTTTCATTCCTCTAAAACATACACCATATAATACGTAAGTCTAATGGTGAATTAATGATTAGAAGACTTTCATAATCTGATGATTATTTTACCGTGTTCCTGAAAGATAGAGAAACTTAACTTCTGAACTTTTTTGCAAAGAAAAACGTAGAGGCTCTGGTTTTTCTCCAGCAGTGATGGGGTGAAGAAGTTTAAACTTTTACGGTTAAGCGAACTTACATTTTATAGCCGAAGTTTTTCAAATTAGTGGTTTTGCTTTTCGCTGTGGTAAGAATTCTGAGATGTTCATTAATAGAAATTGCAAAAAAAATAAGGCAAGCACTCACTCTCAAATTATAATGATACGCAAGTAAGAGCCCTTACGTAGCGTGGTTTATTTTATGGAAAGATGTAATAATAAAGACACAATTGTCACAACAAAACCCATCTTTAAGGATATGCAAATAACCTGAAACATTAAGAAGAACATAAATATTGGTAATTATTGCAACGGTTGCATGCATATTGTACTTAAGCCTAATTAATGCTCGAAATTACATTAAAAAAATTTGAAAATCTCCTGCGGTAAGTTAGGTAAGTTTTCTTTAAAGATAACCAGATAACTAGGCTAATATCTATTTACACCTGTTTTAGTAATTTTCTTATCTTATCGTAGCTAATCAGTCTTTTGCAGGAAATACCTAACCTTGTTTACAAGTCGGACACTTGATGAATTACGTGTAAGAAGAAATTATATCAAAACTGATTATATCCAGAGATATATATTTTCTGAATTGCCTGTCCATCCTGAGGAAATCACTTTACGTACTAGTATTATTTACTTTTTGATTAATATCGGTATAAGACAGCATGAAAGCTAACATAGAGATACATTCTTATTTATGACTAGCATCTACCAACAGTTTCACCCACGTCTGGACCCGACGAAGACTTTCTTTAATTTAGATCCTATCCCAACTAACTTTCGTATTTAGAATATTAGTAGGATATTTAAAACAATATTCTATTAAGGCTGTTTAATGATTCCCAACTATGTTGGGGTCGGCTTCCAGCCTAACCGGATTCAGCTGAGTACCAGTGCTTTACAAGAAGCGACTGCCCTATCTGACCTCCTCAACCCAGTTACCCGGGCAACCCAATACCCCTTGGTTAGACTGGTGTCAGACTTACTGGCTTCTGACAACCCGTAACGACTGTCAAGGATGTTCAATGACAGCCGGTAATTGGAAAATGGAATTATCGGTAGGATATGTTATAACTATATTGTATTAAAGCTGTTTTAAGATTATCTCCCTGTATTTCATTATTAAAGCTAAATTCTCGTAGCAGCAGGTTTCTCTTTAAGTTTTACATGGAAATCCTTTATGATTTTTCGTGAAAATAAACATAATGGAATTTTGTGTGTTTAGAACACCTAGATATGACACGCCAGGTTTTCTTATAAGACACAAACACTTTCATGTGAGAAACGAGGAGCACTTGAGCTCTAATGACCTTTCTGCGACTTCATACAAACTTCATTATTTCTTTCGTTAACGTTTCACTATGATGACGATGCCCTCCTAGCCATTTTTCGGTCACGGCGCGGGTGTTCTCATATAAGGAGATTAGCCAACTGCGCAGGATATATTATAGTGCACAAGCATTTGCACATACACAGGTGCAGTCACTCTTCCTTCACACTTATAGCTCGATGGGACGGCAATCCGACACGACTGGAGAGACTTTAGAAGGCAGTTATGTGACCCAATAACTCCTGTTCTATTAGATAGCTGTTGAACTCTCGAGAACACGCACATTGATTATCCCTAATTGATAGTTAAATAGTATAGGCGCCGCGCATTCGTTTCTGGTTCTGGTCAATTATGATGGACCTATTACCTAGTTCCTCCAGTTTTGAAGCCTCTCCAGTCTGCTTTGACTTTCTCTCGGTATCTCGGTAATCTGTATAGAAATCGAAAAACTCCTTCTAATATCTTCAACTTATTTGAAACGATGAAACTACATAGATTGAACAGTTAATTAAGATAGCTTGAAACAGAAAACTATGGAAGAGGAAGACATGCTGCGTCGACCCCAAGTGTGAAATTGGGACGAGCACAAGAGAATTATGATGTTAAGCAGTTCCTTATGGACTCCAAAAAAATTAGGATTCTACTTGATCTTAAAGGTAATGAAAGTAGCAATACTTCGTGACAACATGGTGACAACTATTAAGTGTAACGTTATATCTCCCGAGTTCAAAGTCCATAGCTTGACACCGGAGTCGACACGACTAACACCCTATAAATAGACCAAGGAAAACTATATTTACTATTACTACGTCTTTACGAATATACGCATTAATTAGCAGTCTTGGAATTATTCATACATTTCTTTAAATCAGATTAATACGGCCTCTTTTATGCTTATGTACTCCTATATCACCAATGAGGGTTTTCTAAAATGGCGTCCACCAGGTGGCAGCACCGAGTCGTCAGGTCCAGGTAACTGTCAAAGTGCTTATCTTTACTATGAATAGTGAACGATTTTAGTGTTTTTTTTTATTTTATAATTAAAGCACTGCATTATTGTTTTACTATTGAGGTTGAGTAAATAAAAAAAAACTAAATCATATTGTGTTAACAAATTTTTCAACAAGCTTTTCCTTAGTACCAGTGACTTTTGCACCCTCTCTCTTAGCTCAATTTTTAGTTCGGAAACCTTATTCTGACCGTAGTCCATAATAAAATCAATAACACTTCCAATATAACAGAATTTCAATAAACAATAAGTTCGGACCCTACAATTCCATACTATTTGACAGCTGTTTGGACCTGACGCATACGAAGCGCCGCCTGGCGGCAGAAAAAGTATCGAAAACCCTCATTATAACTACATTCATGTTAGTAGACAAAGTCTTCCTTCGGTTTGCGATTGTCTATTCGGGATAAACTCCGAAACGACTGCACGGATCCTCACACGGCTTTTAAATAAAGATATTGTTATTCATGAGGAAGGTTTCAGTAGATAGGTGCTTAACCACTTCACTGTCCACGATGCAGACACAATAGATAAACTATCGGTGTGTATTACATAAATATGACTCATGGGACAGGGAAGTTATTAAATGAAGCTGATAACAGGTTCCTTTATCGTTAGATCTCTTGTTCTCTATTAACTAACCTCTACGAAAAATTATATTATATCTATAACTTAAGTCTCTGATGTCCATAGACAGCTGCATTGCAGAACAGTTTCTACTACGGCTCTGCATTTTCCTGCAAAGATTATTACAATGTTTTGTATCGCATTTTATTACCTGTGGCTGATGTTGAAAAAATTACAAATCTATTACTTTATACATTTTCTATGAGATTATTGTTCTGTAGGAACTGTTGATTGTTATGAGGACGATTTACAGGTCTTTGACTCAAGCAGGTCATGTTTTTACTTCATAATATAAAAAACAATTTCCCATCTAAAAACAGTGTTACACAGTGTGCGCACCGTGGGAAGTACTCAGACAAAATAATAATTATGCCAATTTTCAAACAAGGAACTGCAGTAAAAGTTGTTCATTTTAATGTAGACGTTTATTCTCTCCCGGATACTGCAACCGTTTCAGGGTGGATTGCATAATTCGTTTGCAAACTTAAAACAGAAACACTGCTGTGTTCCGAACAAAAGTTCGCTAACAATGGACCATTAGTACTTCTGCTGGTGTTGGTTCAACGGCCAGCTCAAAGGGGCACATAACAAAAACGTCACGTCTTTAACTTAGGTCCTGTCCCCGCGGTCAATTCGAAACATAATCTGCCTCAAGTCCACGTCACACGGGCCAAGTGTGATGACGTCACAATGTTTGCACTCTTGCAGTTTAAACATCAGTTCAAGTTCAATGATTTGTGTGTAGTTTTTTATAGGTGTGGCTGCATTTGGTGTTGATGTGTGCGTGGCCGGTGCGCCAGGGGGCGCTGCGGCACGCCAGCTGTGCGCTGTGTTCACACCGCTCCCGCCGCAGTCGCGGTCCGTCAACGGGCGAACTACCACGTGGTCACTCCACGTCCTATAAATCAAAAACTTTCTTACGTCAAATCAATGGATATAACCTAACACGCGCGTTTAGGATATTAAGAATAAAATGTGATTTATTTGTTTTGACGTCGGGATGGCCTTTTGATCACTTATTGATGAGTGCAACAGTGACGTGCTGTGCTGTGCCAATGATGTGAATATTTTTTCTGTGTTGTGTTGTATAAAAAAAGGAGTTATGAGTATCCAAAAGTGTTTGCTGGATAATTCCAGCAGGATGATCAAGGCGATGTCGACTGCTAAGTCGAGCACCAGTGAAGTGAAGATGGTATGTTGCACTTAGCACTAGTTTGGTATGATATGCGACCTTGTATTGAAAGGAAAGCCGTCGTTTTTAGGTTATTATTCAGCAAAACATTACAAGCGAGTAAAGTTTTGTTCGCATTATCAGAGTTTGTGTGGAGAATACGTGACAGTTTCAGTTGTTTTGTGCCAATTGAACGGTTCAAGTTAATTAGTGTTGGTAACAATATCGATAAAGTATAGTGGCGTGTTTGTGTGTATGTTAAATAACGTCACGACGTAATATGTCTCGAGTGAATGCAATATGGCATTATTGTAAAAAAAAACATTACAAAAATTACCGCTGGAGGAAAATTCAAACTATCTGAAGTAAGCTGGTGGAATTTTTCTCTCATTGAGTGATCTTTTAATGGACAGTGTCACCTGCCTTGTGACAATGTAGCTAGTTGTTAATCATTTAGCGGACAATGTTTATGTAAAATACATATAGGTACGTACATATTTACTTATCTAAATAGGTGCGCTATATAATTGACCACAACGAGCTATGTAAATCATAGTTCTGATACAGTAAATGTTTTTGTTACTGCACTGTGGTTCACAAAATTGAAGTTCAGACAAAAAATGCACCGATAAGTCCATGTAAATAATTGACAAAAAATACATAGGTAAACTCATTTTAAAACTAGGACTATAAATAGGCGAATTACGTGCCTACTGTAAATAGCAATAGGTATGAAGTGAGATTTTTTTTTTCTGAAAAGTGATATTTAAAACCCAGTCTAATAAGAATGTAGAAATATTTAGGAAGCCTTTTTATATTTTAAACTCATAAGTACGTTCATGCAAATAGTGTGACGTCAAATTGTTGAAACTAGGTTAATTTTATCAAATAAATTGAAGAAAGGAAGTCTACGAACAGATTCTAATAGGTATTTCCAGACGAAATTATCGATAAATTCGAATTAATTACTTCACCTATATGACGTCAATTCTAATGAGACATATATTTAAGGGTGGTATTACACTTATCAAGTATCTTGGCCCAAAGATGGCTTTCTTTGCCTTTAATAAGCATTTTTAAACATTTAATCGTGAGAATTGACCACGGCATTTGCCCGGGTAACTGGGTTGAGGAGGTCAGATAGGCTGTCGCTCCATGTCAAATACTGGTTCTCAGCTGGATACGGTTAGACTGGAAGACGACCCCAACATAGTTGGGAAAAGGCTAGGTAGATGATGAATTGACCACGATATAGGTACTGCTTGGATACATTTTGATTCAAGAAAATGATATTTATAATGGATCAAATCTCGATGTTTCCATTTAACGTGATCAAATTAATCTAAGTATATTGGAACAGAAGATAGGTATTATACCATCCTTAGTTAAGTTTGTGTAACTATCTATCAACCTGTCAAATCACTACTTAAATCTGTTAGTTAATGGATTTAGCCCATTATAGATCAGTCATCCCGCTTGATCTTGTCAGTTAAGATAACGGGTTCTAATTAAATTGCTATTTACCTACTTAGTTATGCACTAAAAAGCTGCTTTCTAGTACAAACTTCGAATTTATATGAAGATGGATAAAAACCACAGGCTTTATGACGAGTGCCTTGATTATTATGTGTCATAAAATTATTTATATTTTGGTTATAACCATTCATTCAACTTAACTCGTGACGGCCGTTGTTTCACGCATAATCGATGGAAAGCAAATAAGCATTGATTCAGAAATTCTATTAATCTATGGTAGGATTTTAAATTGCAATAACTGAAGCACAAAGCATCATTAAGGCAGCCATCCATTTAACCCGTCAAGTCAATGAATTCCTTGAATAGCTATTAAAATAGTTTTAATCCTAAAATAGATTTTAATCATTGAAGAGACGCCAAAGTTTTCTATCACGACACTAAGCATAATGGCAAATTATCTTTTAGGCAAAACAATGACTATACACGTCTGACATCAGAAATACCTACTTAGTTTTAACTAATGTCAATCAAACAATAAGCCTTTGAAATCGTTAAGGTTAGGTTGGAAGATGTTTTATATTTTTTTTTTAATCTTGCATAGGCTTCTTCAAACATCTTCCAATAATCTCTATCCCTACCAACTCTTCAGTTTCCATCTTGTTCTTTGCCATCTCCGGGACACAATATAGTTACCTACTATGTATTTTGGTCTGCTTTTCTTGGTTGCGTTAAATGATTACTGACTAATTAATTGCTGAACGAACCAATTTTTTAAAACGACTCTGGAGTTGGTCAAAAATATACCTCCCCGTTTGTAGTTTTTATGTTTGCGTAAAAAGAAAACATAAGGTGTACTTATTTCCATATCTAATACCAATAGAATATTTTATTAAAGGATTCATCCATTAATCCATTATTATCAGTGACTCATTGAGAGGTGCTGCTTTTTAGCTACGTACTGTCAAAATATGGTGTAATACGTATTAATAAAGCAAAGCCTTGCACCATTGAATACAATTTTAAACAAAGGATAGTAATATGTAGTAGACACAAAGATTCATTCCTACTAAAATCATCAAGTTAAACTGCCATAAAAACGTAATGTCAATTAACATTGGCTTCCACTATGTTCTGTAATGAATCGCAGCAACCATTGTATGAGGAAAAATAGTTCATAACGTTCCTATCTATGTGTGTTACAGCAATTACATGTTTTTCGTACATTTATGGCTGTGTTCATTACAGGATTATTTTGTCCTCATTGTGGCTTTTTTCGACGACATTGTTACACGAGTTTAGGTGTAATTTTGGTTAGAATAGTAATAGAGCAGATTGGATTCGTCTGATACCCAGGATATATTTATTTGTAGAAACAACACACGTTGAGGCATTACGAAGATTTAATCATTGTTTTCTCAGGTCTTATTTGGGTGATAGATAATGAGACTTTTTTGCCGTTTTGGTTTGTAAGGGTCTCATTGTGCATGAAATCCAAATCTTTATGTATTATGTCTAGGGTTACATCAGACTAATATAGAGACAATGAAAGTTTGTGAGTGTGTGTGTATATTTTAGGTTCTTCTTGACACGTAAACGGCAGATTGGATTTAGATGAAATAATCGGCAGTGTTGTAGCTTGAACATCAGACTCACATAGGCTAGAAGTTCCCTCAAGGTAAAATCGCTATTAAAAGGTAGCAAGATATAAATCTTCGCTCAGGCATTATCTTTTATATTATTATAAAAAACATAGAGCAATAATTGTATAAGTTCCCACCTGGGGCCCGATTCTCCTAATTTTACTTAAGCAACATTCGATTCATATTCGACTGCGATCCAATCCCGACTCGATTACGATTGAATCGTATGTGGCATTCCGCTATTTTTTCTTTGAAATAAACGTTTTTATCCTTTTCTGTCATTCAATAATTTATAATATTGTCTGAAAATGATTTACGATTGCAATATGATTGTAGAGCAAACTACCGTATAGACCAAAATCACCAAAATAGAAGACCAATCGCAAACCAATCGAATGACGTTGGAATACGATTGGTCTTATATTAGTAGCAGAATGCCCGATATGGTTAAAACTGCTATTGCGATCATATTACGATTCGATTTCTATTCAATTTTGACATTATTAACTTAAGAGAATCGGGCCCCTGACCTACTCCCTCTTTTATTTATTATTTTCAGAGATGTTGTGACCTATTCATTCGGAAACTTATTACTAAGTTCAAAAGGTTTTTCTTAGTAAGTAGCTTTCAGATATTAAATTCCGAGTATGTAGTTACTCTTACCTCTCCTTATGGCAAGAAGACATACACTACGTATTGTAAGATTCGGAAATAAGTATTGTGAAGACTTTGTGTATCTAATTACAGCATAAGTGGTACGCTGTATTTTTACAAGACGTTACAAGTCCACATAGATTTATTTTTATGACTAAACAAATATAGATCGAGTAACATTGAAGTTTTATGTCCGTTTTTACTATTTGATGTACATTTTATGTATCACTGTATAAAATATTATGTGAAAAATATTTTACTACACTGCAGAGTACCAAGCTGTATGTAGCAGATGTTATTTCAGAATAAGTGCATTTTTCGATTTATCACGAGGAGTTTTATTAAGAATTTACAACCGACCTTTACTAACGGACAGATTAGATTATCAATATTTTAGACATCCTATCAAAAAGTAACTATTATATTCGCTTAAAGAACTAGAATAGCGAAAGGACAATGGGCACTTTGTATGGGATTTGGTACCCGCTCCAACAGTAACGTATGATATATCATTAGAAAGGTATTTACGTGAACAATAATAAAAACTATGGGGCTTGCCTCAATTAGCTGTCCGATCCGAGTAACGATAAAAATTAAATCGACATAGAAACAAGTATGTCATCCATATATGCAAATTCATTAAGAGGCATATGTCGTCAGTATAATAATTTTAAACTCAGTTAATAGACATCTTAAATTGTTTGAGATACACTCTATTATAATCTAAAGGTTGTAATAGTCTATGGAGTCATACTACGGAAACACAATCGTCATCTGATTTGACAAAAGTTCAAAACATTTCTGAAAACACAACTAATCATTTTAGTTACATACTATCTTTAAACATACTGGCTTCCATGTACCTACACATTATATGAAATAAAAAAAAACCTGTTATTAAAACACGATAATCATTAAACATTAATTGATTGTAAATACTGAAAGACTTTCATCAAATACATAAGCTATATTCTGCGTGAACTGCAAAGGTTTGCACACAGACTTTTTTTAAAGCAGTGGGCAGGCAAACATTGTAAGAAGGCCAAATTCTTGTTTTTTTTTTGTTACTTTACCAGTTTTTATTCAATACAGTTGGATTTAAGAACTACATCTACGTTGATGATTTATGAACATTATACATTCTATTAGTCGATGTCACGCGAAATGGACAAGGAATTGGAACTAGTCGTCATAGTAAACATTTTTTGGCTTGCCAAGACCTACGCAATGGTACTAGAATCAACACTGTTGGACAGGGTACCAAAACGCCCATCGTCCTTTGTATGACACAACTCAGCTTTGAGTATTTGACCAATCAATAGCCCAAGGATCCATACTCAAAACAAAATCTACGATAGAGTGAGAGTGCTCTTATACCTCTAGTATAGCTGGATCTAGACAGATACGACTTTACGAGATTCTTTATGACGAGACTGTCGAAATTTCTATCGAGATAAAAGTGCCTAAAAATAGGATGTCGAGTTATATCCATAATCCGGGTCTTCTCACAAATAAGCGTGGGCGGTATATATGTTTTCAGCCCCAAATAATCTGCCTTCATTCGTACAGCGAATATTATGACCTAACAAAATTATATAAGAAACCTAAAACGAAAAGTGTGTAGCAACAATTTTCCCACGATTTCAGAACATTAGGTACTTAAATATATTGATACCTACAAGGTTTTTGTTGATATTCTGTATCTTGAAATGTGATCGACTCATGAAACAAGAAACTTTGTGTGATGCGTACCTTATTGCTTTTGAAATTGAATGTCAATGTCTGCAAAATTTTATTTAGGTTAGTGACACAAGATTTTAGCGAAATTTATATAACATTTTGTTCTAGAATAAGTTTTGTATTGAGTGAGGGATTTTTAATGTTTGTAATTGTAATAAAAATTGTACCAAAATATTTTGTCCGAGAATAACTCAAGCTTCGACCACTGGGTGACCCCAGCTAATGTAGCGTACGTAAATTGGTCAGGGGATTAATAATGGTGACATAATTTATTGATTATTTAGAAGATATTTATCACTTAATTAAACATGTCCACGTTAATTAGGTTTAGAGTCTAGACTTTTCAAATTTTAAACGGAAAATTGAAAAAATATGTGATTCTACACAACCAATGAACAAGCTAGCTACTTAAGCTTCTTTTTTTATCAAATGACTACACTATCGAGGAAGTCAAATCAGCAAACGATTTTCAGATTTACTTATTTCAACAAATAAAGTTTGTAACAAATAGGAATACAAACGCCTTATGAATAATAATAGCAATGAACCGCTCTGGTACGTGAAAACTATTAAGAACACCTTTTATCAATTTTACCTTTACATTAACTTTGCAGAATGAAAAATATAACTTAAAAAGTATAACCTAAACATTATATAGCACCTATCTATTGTTTACCTCATTATTATGCCCCGGGAACGACCTTTGTTTAAAATGAAGGAGCAAAAGAGATTTTTTAATAAACTGTTTGCAGCAGACGCGGAAATCCTTCATGGTTTTCACCTTGCTCTTGTGAAACTAGTGATGTTGAATAAACGTTTTTAATGCTGTAAAGGTATTACGTATTATTTGGATCCTCTTTGTTTTTTTTTTATTTTTTAATAAGCCTAAAAGTTAAGAAATAGGCCACCTATAGTCACTAAAAAGTAAAACATATGTATATTTTTTTTAAGTATCATCAAGATTGTGAGATTGTTAAATAACCCGCGAACAATACTTAAAATACCTATCATGTGCCTATAGCTTATTTACGGGCGTATGTCCCACGAAGTACCTACCTACTTTAAAAAAAATACAATATTTTGAACTATTGTCCGGAGAGAGTGGACAACAGAGTTACGTCCAACTGTGGGCTTTCCCGTAAAATTTAAACTACTTGACTTTGCAATTATAAAATAAGTATGTATGTATATTATGTAGGCAGAAAAACTTTTATCAACATAGAAACAATTCATCTTACTTTTACAAACGTTTTTGTTCAAAGAAGGCTGTATTTGTGGTTGTGACGAAAGATTGCAGTGACGAGGGTTCATGCTTGACGCCTTTTTGAAAAGCTGGCTTTTGCTCTCATGAATCTTGATGAAAAGGAACTAGCTTAAATATCGTTTGAAGTTATTTCTATCAACTTAAATAAATAACCTGCAGGAACTTCGACAAACGTAGCTGAAAGTTAATTACTATTTTCTGATGTGATTTTTTACGTCTTATTTTACTGGCAATATGGCAATGAAGAACATGTTTAAAATGAATGATAAATAGTATGACATGTTCCTATAGTATATTTAATAATCTCAATCACATTTTAGTAAGAAATACCTACCGACGAAATATAGTTTGTGAAATCACTTCCCAGAATTTTTTCATTAAAATATGCACTCAATTAGGGCTGCCATCTCGAATATCGCCAAACCCGGACAAACATTTAAAAAACCCGGACATTTGGCGTAAATCGCATTTTTTCCCCCAACGAGTACGATTTTTTTTAAACAAAGTAATACCTAATTTCTAATCCATTTACTATTAACATATACTTAAATTCAATGAGGTGCTTCTTTACATGAAAAGTGTCCGGGTTTTCCCCGGGCACTTCTTGAAACCCCGCCCGGACGGCCCCCGGACGGCCTCCAAACGAGGACAAATCCGGGGAAACCCGGACGGATGGCAGCCCTACACTCAATGGAGGTCCTAGTAGTAAAGTAAGTAATCACACTTCGCGAAATTAATTCCCAACATCTCAGGGGGTGTTGTTGAGCTCGTCAGCTATACATATATATATCGGAATACAGACTGCGCCTGTAATCAAGTATATTAATTAATTATTCACGCGGGCCCTGCACGACATCTCTACTTTAGTTTAAACATATGGTTGAATATTGGGCTCCAAGCCGTTAGGATATACACTTACAATTATTTCTCTATAAGATGTTTCAGTTTTCAAATGTTGATATGCGTGATATGCAACGTGCAGGTCTAAAGAAAACACACAATTCAAAGTGTTAACACACAATTCAAAGGCATCGATCTATCGAGATACTTTCAGATTTACTTTTCTTATTTAGATCTAAGTATCGAGAGATACTTTCAGATTAACCGATTTATATGTTTTTAATGGAAATCTACTTTTGATAATTTTCATGTTGTAATTGTATTTACTTGTATTTAAGAGAATGGCCAATTCAAATGAAATCTGTTAATTCTGACGTACTTACTTTACTTTAGAAAACTGTGAACTTCGATGAATAGTGTGTCCATTTTAAGGCAAGAAAGATATTATTGAGTATCAAATTAGGGAGAAAAACCGGCCCTTTGTATAATTTCAATGCGAACTCAATATGCTGCAGTAAAATATTTAGCAGCACTATTTTCTCAAACAAAAGCTTAAAACATTAATAAAATCCTGTGGTGTGTAACACGGGAAATCAAGTCGACGGCTGTAATTAATTTAAATATGAATAATTAACTGTAGCCTGCACGATCGCGCCTCTACTGAGGTGTAGTGATATGAAAACATACGGCGCTGTAATCTGAACGGCAACGCAAACTCGTTCGTCATTTATTTAGTCAAATAATAAGAGGTCAGATAGGCAGTCGCTCCAAGTATAGAACTGCTCGTCGGATACATTCGGTGGGACTGGAAGACCATCTCAACATAGTCAGGAAAGGGATTATTATGATTTGTGGATAAATGAGGTAACTTATTAATTTTAGTCACCCACTTTAAAGGATACTCAGAAGTCAGTTTTAGTTGCTCGTTAAGTCTATTATGTCGGTGACCATTTTTGCAAAAATTACATAATTTCTTTATTTTCTGACGTTATACTTCAATAACCTTGTCTTTCTGACAAAAAAAAATACTGATGAATTGCAAAACGTATCGAGGAAAGTTGCTGTGAGTTTGTTTACCCTATAATTTATGTCGGTGCTTTTTCTTAAGGTTTCCAATACCTTATCCGTAATATTAGGTATATCCTTCCAAGTCCAGATGTATAGAAATGTCCACCTGTGCAATTAGTTACGGCTTAATATAAGCCATAATACCATCGGAGCGACCGCCATCTTGGTCGGACAACCCAATTAGAACGATACTGCTAACGAAATATCTTTGTATTACCACGCGTGGTGTCACCTGTATCTTAGTTTTATGGAATTCGGGAATTATTGATTTGATATCATAATATGTATAGTATACTAGCCTTTTTCCCGCGGTTGCACCCGCGTCCCGTGGGAGCTACTGCCCGCACCGGGATAAAATATAGTCTATGCTACTCGCAGATAATATAGCTTTCTAATGGTGAAAGAATATTTAAAATCGGTCCAGTAGTTTTTGAGTTTATCCATTACAACCACACAAACAAAGAAAGTTTTCCTCTTTATAATATTAGTATCTAGACATATGTACATAGTATACATACACAGATTTTTTTCGGATTTGGGTTTAATTAATTCTTTCATTTGGGAAGATTTGGGGGCTTCCATTAAAGTCTATAGAAATGAATACATTGGTAGTTTTAGATTCTCAAATGTCAAAGTTTGTTTCACAGCCGATTTCTTAAAATTATTAAAGTTGTGGGTATTACCACTTATTGCTTACTGGGTTTTCCTTTTGTTGTGTTGATGAAAAAAAAAACAGTTCCTTTTAAGGATGTGGTATTTCAAGCATTTGTCAATGTAAATATGCTTAGGCAAATCGAATGTGGGTTTCTGCCTAGCTAAGTATATCACAAAACCGCAAAAGTGCTTTACAAAGTCGATTGATTTGTAAACAGGTATTTTGGAGATATGATGCACAATTTTTTTTTTTTAATCTCCAAAACACGAATTATACCTTATTACAACAATAGGTACGTAAATTACTTAAATATGATTGTCCGAATTTATTTTTGAAGTGGCTTTGAAAACTGCTGTCGTCTGCTTTTCGTTTCAAAATTAATCTTAGTTTCAGTTGTATTGTATGTGAAAAGATTAACACCATATTGCAATCGCAGTCAACGCCATTAACTAATAAACTAACAAAAATACACAACATATCCAAACGGTTCCCGTTTCTCACAGCTACAAGACAGATGAGCTACATCTTTATACACATAAACTAAACGCATGTACTAATAATACCATGGAATAAGAAACGATGAGCGGAGATGCCCTAATGTAGCTAGGTCAGGCGCCTTCTTCTAGGTCAAATACGTACAGTGGGCATGACCAAAACAATCAGTTACGAGTGAACAAACGAAGCGCTCGGGTTCTTTGAGACATCTGTCAACAAATTTTGGTATTTAAAAATAAATATCGGGTAAAGACAGTAACGTTCCTCGTCCCCCGGTCACCCGTATTTAGGCGCGCTACTTTCTTAGGAAAGATTTTCCTTTACAGCACCTCCGCTAGTTATTTCGTTTTCCACATAATAATGCCGTAATTTATAAAAAAATCGTATAGAATATCGTATTTTCAGTACAATAAACATATATTTTACGTAGTTCCAACAGTATTTTATTGGTTTGGCAGCTAGATTAGGTATGACCGCATAAACCACAAAATGTTTTACGTACAATGATTAACGGTTTTCTAAAAAACAAAGATTTGTTGCGTTTGAAAATCGAGCGTTCGTTTTTGTTTTTGCGTAAGTACTTTTTTTGTTATATATAGAAATATTGATTTGAAAATATTACGTCAGATTTACAAATCAAAAACTGCTTTTGACTTTTTGTGTTTGTGTTTTCATTTTACTTGTGTTTTCATTTTATATTGGTTTAAAAAATATGTAGGTAGCTTTCATACCGCAGGCATATTTTAGGTTATTTAATAATATATACGATGCTACAGATATTTCATAAAATAAAATTGCATACTTATTTTAAATTTTACAACGTTAATTTGGTACAAAAGAACAACGAGTCTCTAATTTGGACCTAAATAGCTTGTTTTTTTATTAAAAATTGCTGCTGGCAGGCTGACCAAATTCAAATTTAAAATTAAAATGTCCAGACATGTAAATTGGACGTGAATAATATAAGACCTAAATGTGGGTTTCAGGCTCAACGCATTACAAAGGTATAATTAAAAGTTCATCACAAAAAACCCTAGCGAATTGTTTGATAACCTAATAATTTGGCCAATTAACCTTTTTATATTTTACTTGCAAATTACGCCTAGGTTGATGTCTAGTCTCTTGAACTAGGTGAAAAAAAAACCATCTGTCTTTCATTTGAATATATGGAAGAGTTAATTTAGGGAAAGTTGAACTGTGACGTAAGCAAAGGAGTTTCTTGCTGGTTCTTATACGTAATACGAAGTAGATCACTCACTAAACCATACCAGTTGGAAACTTATATTTGACCTTCCATATGAGCCAGAGCCACCAAATATAACCGTCCCGTTTTTTGCACCGTGCCTCTAAAATATCTAAACCAACTTGAAGTTGAATTGACTATACAGTACACAATTTTCTTTCTTTCAAAAATCTACTGTGCAGCTAACTTCACACTCGCTAAATAATTTAGTACTTACCATAAATCAACCAAACCAGTCTAACCAAGGGGTTTGGGTTGCCCGGGTAACAGGGTTGAGGAGGTCAGACGGGCAGTCGCTCCTTGTTAAGACTGGTATTCCGCCGCTTGCGGTTAGACTGGAAGCCGACCCCAACATAGTTGGGAAAAGGCTCGAGAGATGGTGAACTTCAACTTCACACTCGCTAAATAATTCAATACTTACAGTAAAAATCGTTAAAAATTTAGCCATGTTCGCGACAAGGGCCACTACAGGTGGTGTGCGCACGCGCCGCTATCGCATTGTTTACACTGCGCGGATGCGTTACATAAACATTCACTCGGGTGGTCTAGGGTTTTGTAGATAACAGCAGTACTAGATACATATCAGCTGTGAGACCGATTATATATGTGAAAGTTGATCCAGAAGAATTAAGTTGAGTATTGATGTAGTACAATTAAAGCTAAAAAGGTGATTATGTAGGTATGTGTTAAAACATTAGTTGTGTCTCACTTAACTTCTTACAAATGAGTGAAAATATCAATTAAGGGACAAAGTTATGGGAGACGCAAAAAAAACCTTCCTTAAGGTCTTTGTCGGTTAAAAATTGTGGTCTCTATTTCTATTTTTCTATAAACTTTTATGAGCTTACAGAGAATATAAAAAAAATGATCTAAGCTACAGTATTAGCGGGTCTACGACATACCTTGCTCAGTTTTGAGTACCCTCTACCACGAGCCAGATACTATTGCTGAAAATTAATGGTAAATGTACAGTCAACTTCAGGTCAGTGGTAACAGTTTTATAGGAAAATCGTACTTATTATTATTGAGTTAAGGTGCATGACAGTTACCACTAATGTGCAGTTTACTGTACAGATGTACTTACTAGTCTTTTCACCATGAAACGGACCATCAGTCTCCTCTCGTCTCCTATAACATGCTCATAATTTTGACATGTTTAGACAACCGTGGAAAGGCAAACAGGATTGTTTATGAAGATTAGACGGTCCATTAAAAAAAGCGATTTAGTTAAACACTGCGTAAGAAGTGATTAATGGAATTATTATGATCGTGTGTTACGAGATTTTCCTGTATATTATTTAATTTATAAGAAAGGAGAAGATATACTCTTTACATTTACACGACGTAGAAATTCTTATCATGTTTATTTCGTAAACTTTTTTATATTAACTGGGTTTTGGAATTGCAATTTTCATCGTATGTAATGAACATTGAACGTATAAAATATCAAAGAAGAGATATCAAACATAATATTATTTAAACAGCTAGAGATTGTGAAAGAGTGAGAGGAGAGTGAAGTAGACTGAATAAGAGAAAGAGAGGACAATGATATTTATTTCATATATGTCAAAAATATAATAGAATAGGAATAAGAAAACTGAAGAATAAGAAGTGCAGGAGTTTCCTTATTTGTTTTATTATTTATTTATGTATTTTCTTTCTTATTTTTTCTTCAGGGCGTCAATAGTGGGCTGAAAAAGGTCGGCCTGGCAATGCTGTCACTATCAGTTCCCATCAGTGAGAAACACAAAGTCAGTATAATGGTTTGCGTGTGATCGGATATGATCATCTGATATCATGGTTTTAATAAAAGCTTCATACAAATTACAAATGCCATTGCTTTTGCAGAACTTACAAGTTATCAGGAAGTATTTAAAAGCATGAGTTTTGGGCGTTTAAGAATTGAGTACGAAGCATGTTTGCATCGAGTTTGGTTTAGTTTTGAAGAGCTCGTGAAGAAAGTTTTCATTAGGTACTTATGTTGACAGTAACAGGAAGGGTAATGACAATTCAAAACTGTAAAATACATTTTGCAGGATGTGCTTATACGTATAATATTCACGTTGGTTTGTGGACAGAAAGAGTCTGACACTTTCTGCTTCTGATAAAAATTCGGGCCCTTTATTTTTCAAAATCAGTTTAAATATGTATCACTCCTTAATCCTAGATAAAAATGGAAAAACCTTTTGTCCTCAAAAAGGTGTTTGCAATCCGTTTTCATCAATCACGAGCAAAAATTCTGAGACCCTCAAAATCTTCTTGAAAGGCTACGTTTTCAAATTAGGTTGAACCGCAAAGGTACAATGCTCAGGACTTTCCTATCTGATCCCAAGATTAGGGTTGCGACAAAAGAGTCTGGTCAATATAACATTATGTGATTTCGATTTTCTGCGAATAAAAAAGTTTTGCGTGGTGTTGCGTGTGTGAGTTTTAACAAGATATAGTTTGTGAGTAAATCCATTCATTTTGGGCAGCATAGAGTTTAGCGGACAAGACTCAGATTTAAGCGTGTTGCTTTCATATTTTGATCAGACAAATGCTTTACTAAATGACCTAGTACCTACACAAATGTGTGAAACACTACATACAATGTAGGACATTTCACACACGACAAATTCATTCCAGTTTAGTGACGTTCGTGTTTTATCGATAAAATCATTGGAGGTGCGCACGAGTTGATTGCGTCGTCATCGGTATTAACATGTACGTGATAAAACGTTACTGCTATGTCTAGGAATTAAATTAAATTGTCGTTTGTTCGCTGACGGGCAGTTAGCGATGTCCAATGTCACTCGGTAGATACGTTTTTGTTTCAGTAGGACAAAATGTAGGTATAGAAGCCTTGTTTGTGTCAGTTATGAAATGTTTTTAGCATCCAAACTTTCATATTATTTTGACGAAATACTAATAGCGTGCAACATTATTTTGCTTCAGACAGATTTTGTAAAGACTCAGATCCTTCTAAATTTACGTTTTTAGTAGGCTTTATAATGGTCCCTCTTCTAAGTGGGAGAAATGTACTGATTTTGTTTCTTTATCCACCACTACTTCTGTGTGTAAAGATTTCTATTTTCTACTTCTATTAACTGTATACAGTCACCATCACACCTAGCTGCTCCAATCTGTCATAATAATCGACCTTGAATCGTATACCTTAGAAGATAGAGTTGAAAATGTAGTAAAGGAAATTGACAGATGGTAGTAACTTCATGTGCTGTACAAAGCATATGATGCATGTAAGATTGAAATAACCTACATCAATCATTTCAAAAATCAAACTTTGCCGAAAAAGCATGCTTGTTTAGACAATATTTACAGGTTTTTACTAACATGTAAATTGGTCTTCTTGAAGATAATACAAAGCACATACATCGCTCACTTGAGACAGTTTGTAAAGGACGATATGATATTGGGAACGATCACACCGCATACCTACTTACCTATGTCTTGTCAGTGACAAACTGCATAGTATGTATGTGGGGATCAGGGTTCGTGGAGTACTTGCGTAATTCAATAATAACCGTTGAATTTCAATCTAAACTATTTATTACTATTTTTTTACATAAAATCGTTAGGTACATCGTCTAATCTCTTAACTCATCCAAATTTTCAAACCAATCTCTCACTCTCATTCATTCATTCCCTCTTACTCCCACTCATTCGTTTAGAAACGTCCATCATCTTACACACATCTCAATCGTTCAGAAACATTCAATCCCACATGTATGTAGCATAGAAACTGTTTACATATAGCTTGTAAATCCGTGCATTTTGGGTAAGTACCATAGAGCCTAACGGACGTTTGGCTTAAGTTAACTAATGTTCATAACTTAAGAGTTTTGAGCCAAATATTTGAGATTTTTTACGGATTTCTGGCAACAACTTTGCCTTTATATTTTATCTTGCTGACTTCGCTTCGCTTGGAAATTACAATCCATTGAGTTCAGTATTGTACATAATTATAACATGGAAACTGTAGGTCCCGGCTGTCATTGAACATCATTGGTATTCTAATGTGTATTTAAACGCCAGTAAGTCTGACAACCAGTCTTACCAAGGACAAGAGTATTAGGTTGCCCGAGTAACGTTAAAGGTCAGATAGGCAGTCGCTCCTTGTAAAACACTAGTACTCAGCTGCATTCGTTTAGACTGGAAGCCGACCCCAATATAGTTGGGAAAAGGCTCGGAAGATGATGATCAATACAGGACTGATGATGTTCTACGATACTCTCAGGCTAATTTCAATTCAAATCCTCTCTCTCTTAATATACTCGGTTTCATAAAATGCTAAAACAGTAAAGGACGGTGTAATATAGTGAACGATCACACCACATGTGTCGTGTCAGTGATAAACTGAGTATAAATAGCTTGAGAAATGCACTCTGTTAGCGAGAGGGTAATGAGAAATGTGGAGATATTAGTTTTGATAAACTACTTGATAATGCGGTGTTACTTGCAAAATATTTTTGATGGGTTCTGATGTTGGTGTCTGGATTTTGCCAAAGCGTGATCTGAAATTATGAAGATCACTTCGAAATTAAGGACATTTTAGTTGTGCGAGTTTCTGGACGTATTTTTTAAGTTTCTGATTTTGAAATTATAGACGTATCTAAACTGAGTTACCTTGCTCTATCATGCTTGGCTAGAACATTGAATTGATTGTCCCATTTGCCCCCTATCGCAGCAAAATGGTATATTCAAACTTTATCCAGTATACACAAAAAAATGAAGAAATTAGTTCTGCAAAGGTACAAAATAAATCAAAATAAACACCTCTAAGCTATACGAATGTTAGTGTGAAGTTTCCTCTTCGTGTAGTACTTACTTCTACTTCGACTTGGAGATAAGGAAGTCAAAGGGAGCTGTAGTGCACCAAGTTGTTGCCAAGTTGGTAATCCTCGGGAGAATGTCACACGCATCGATGCCGGTGCGGCCACGAGGACAGCGGGGAACGTATGTCATTATTTTTGTTGGATGGTCTAGTTCTCTATTTGATCTCGAAGTTTTTTTTTGTTTTTGGTCCTTTTTTGCTTTCAATTATAAAAAATAAATTACCAAAATTATTTTGTAGATCATTTGTTTTTTTTATTATGGTAATGCATATTAATTTGCACTAAGGACGAAAGATTGACTTAACAAAAATAAGGCGATTCTTAAAATCTTTTGTCAGTTTTCACTGCTGATTTAAAGATCAACATACTTAATACTTAAGATGTTCTGAAATAACTCTCAAACCTAATCAGTTTTCAAATAAGTAATTCCTGCATTCAAAGCAGAAAACATCAAAAACTACAACGTAAAAACCGACGAATAAAACTCATTGAACCATTGAAGCACAGAAACAAATACAAAACTTGTCTGTTCAATGAGAATTAACTAGTTTGTTTTATTTATGATTTTATTCGCCTTTCTTCGTTATACATTTTATGTGCTAAAGCGCTGCCAACTTGCGATCATTAAGCGCTACAAATGCTTGTTTATGTAATGCTGTCTTTCGTTGTTTGAAGTAAAACAACGGTATAATTATTGTGTGTAATAATTCTGTTAAAGATGCCAACGGAAATAAATGATTCTATTGGTGAAAGAGGACGCATATAAGAACTGAGCTCCGTTGTTTACCAATTAGTTTTGTTTAAAGTCGTCAGCCAATAAGTTTTCTATTAGAAAAAAAAACTATATTTTTTCTTAATTTGTTACATTGCTTACATTCTAAATTCTTTCCCGTTAGTGCCATCCATACTTAAACATCACATACTTAACCACTTCGCTGTCCACGAAGCAGACACAATAGTTAAATAATCACATTTGACTAATGGGTCACTGAAGTTATTAATACAATTTTTATCTCATCTAGAGCTCAGTTTCTCTGGCCCCATCGCTCCACTTAGCAACAGCGTCAGTTTGCACGATGAGAGCGTTAGACGCACAGGTAGACACACGACTCCTTTGTATAAACTTCGAGCGATTAATGTGTAATCTGTGCTCACGCGCGTTCGGAAACGCGCCGACCGTGTGATCGCTAGCACGTGGAACAAGGCGAGATTTATTTTGAAATTTAAAAAGGGGTTCTTTTTTTGAATTGTTTTGTTTTTAAGAACGTTTTCGTAGCGTTGAGGTTTTGGAGTAAGGAGGCTTACCGTAAGCTTTGAATCGGAATTATTAATATTTATTTTGGTATAAAATGATGGTGAACTCCGTGAAAATAAAATTGAATGCTTCCAAAAGAAATATTATAGGTATTGTCCATAGTAGAAACTTCGGTCAGACTGGTTTTGGAAAAGGCTAGGCAGATACGATTTTTTATCACAGTGAAATAAGGGCTAAGATATTCCCAAACACTGCTAGATCTCCTGGTGAAATGCTAAACACAAGATCATTTTATTCTAGACCAGATAAAATATGAAATATGCGGAAAATTGGAACTTATTCAGGTTGAATACCAAATCGTTTTCGTTACATCAGTGGCTGGCAGTAAATCTCAATAGGCTTATATGGAATGAAATCGCGAAATTAGTTTTTTATCCGTTTATTTGGTACATTGATCTGAATGTTTCATAAAAATGGCTTGATGGATTTATTTTCGATAGTAAACGAAATTCTATTGATTATTTATTTATTTATTTAACGAATTTCTATTGATTTATCTCGTTGATTGGTTTTGTGTAATAAAAAAATAATACAAACAAAAATATTTTAATTTACTGCTTTTTTAGTAAATTATTTCAAATATAGCACATTTTCGATATTTTTTCCAAATAAAATTAAATAGCAAATACGATAGATACCTAGTCTATTATTTTTTAAAACTACTAATTAATTTGATGAGTTCCAATTGAAATACAGATATACATATATTCGTACTAAAGTAAATTCGATTTCCATCATAACACTCGATAAAATAATCGATTAATGATTGACGGATCCGATGACTAGTGTAGTGGTCTGATCGCTGATTGGAAAAAAATATTCGAACGAAAATTATTTACATCAAAATTCTGGATTACACCGTGAAAAACTCCAATAACGCATGCAGATCAGAAATCCTTGACAATACTTTAAATACGGGTTTGTTTGTTTGTTTATATACTTTCACGAAAATACAACAACTTGGACGATGTATAGAAAGTCGATTTTTTTCCTGAGTAGTTTGGAAAATAGTTTTCTTGGGTAAAACCATAGTTAAAAGCTAATATAGCTTTAAATATATGAAGTAAATAATTCTGAAATAGCGCAGAAAAAATCAAGGCTCTAAAATTCCACATTCCTTAGTTTTTCTTACTGATGCATATTCGCTGTGCCTATGCATAGTGGAAGGTCACGACAGGGCCGTACGCATGATAATGAAACATCCTATTATGTAGATAGGTACTTTACATACCTACTTACATATGTAAGTCTGTGTTACATGTAAGATATTGTCTAAGGCGCCTGATTTGTGTAGCTTGAAGGCGTGTACATTTTCAGCGTTAGTGAATACTTTGGCATACATGTGCATAAGCTTTTTAGAACGCTATAAAACTTAACCTGGAGACGGATTGGACATAATATTGTTAAAGACGAGCTGAGAATTGAGGACTAAGATTGTTTATTTTCTCTGACACCGGCCAGCTATGCAAGATATAGTATAATGACTATAGTGCACAAGCATTTGCGCGAACACAGGTGCCTTCTCTATCCCTTCACTTTCATAAACCGTGATTAAGATTTTTTGAGTTCTATAAAATCTGTAATAGGTCAATTAGGTTCATGTAAACTTTCTAGGTTATAGGTCGTTAGTATGTGATAACCAGTTATTTCTGATCTTTAACCTGACTTCTATGATAGACATGATATCAGACAGTCGACCTTATAACCTGAAAACACTCAATTTATTTAAAAAAAACCGACTCCCAAAATCATATGGATGAAATGTTTTTTTCGCCACCGACTTCTAGGCCAGTGTTTTTGAGAGTAGGTTTTTATTTTTTTGTAAACAGTTTTTTAATTTTGGCTTTTCATTGACAAGCATAGTTGTCACTATCCGCATTAGTGGAAAGTTGTCATCAATACGAATAATAGGTATAAGCCCAAACACGAGGTAGTTTACATATTCAGTGGTCGAGTTCCCTCGACCTTCTCTCGTCTCCATCATCAGGTCAGCTCTAAACCTTAATTGTTGCATATTGTTATCAGACGTACACCTCATTGTCAAGTTTTTAACCTATGCATGTCTAAAATTTTCGAAAGTTGCCCTCGATTCTAGTAGGCCCTGAGTACCTACTCGCAGACGCAAACATTGATCCCAGAAACAAACATAAAAACAATCTCCAGCTTTATAATATTGGTACCTACAGACTTCTCTGCCTACCCCTTACGGATAAACAGCGTGACACAATTTACTTTCCTCCCATACTATCAGTAATATGCCTGTGTACGTGTCTACGCGTACCTGCGTACATCTAGTAGCTCTGATTACACAAAATTGTTTGATTGTGGTACCCTTATTTACACGCGCTTGATAAGTTAAGTCGACGGCTGAACGAAGTGTACTTGTAGCGTCGGCCTGTTGTAATTTTGTTTTTTTAGTTGTTTTCGATGGCTATGAATGTTTTGTGGATACTATTTTCCGCTCCTGGATAAAAAGTAGCCTATGTGGTATGCCTTTTTCGGGCTCAAGAGTTGTCGTGTAAAAAAACATTTTTTTTAATCGATTCGATCCTTTTGGCGAGAAAGCGCGACTGACAGACATAGACTTAATTTAAATTAAAATAAGAATATAAACTATAAAGTTGTATTGTCATATTTAAAAAAAATTGTATGAGCCAGCAAACTTCAGTATGATAGAGTAGAAAGATTAAATAAGATAGAAGATGAAATTAATGTCTTCCTGTTTTGTATCATTTGTCCCGGTTTTCTTAGTTGCAGCAATATTTTCTGCCCAGCCGTAGTTGCTATATTTCTATTAAAGTTTATTCTTTTTCAATACATGTCCCTACATTTGTATTTTCAGCAACTTTTTATAAAGCTTGTTGAACAATAATAAAATTCTTCTTGTTTATCTAAACTCACAAATAAGACCTTTCACTGAAAATCTCAATTTAAATTGTTTTTAGCGCCCATTCAATTTTATTTGGTCATAATGGAATCAAATCATTTAGAAGCAAAAAAAAGAAAATGTTTTCAATTTTTTTCATTGAGAGCGGAGATTGAAAGGCGATTTATATTTCGAGAAAAATATTTACTAAAACGATCGCTGGATATATTAAACCTTTCGGATTATGTTCTACGCTGGGAGATTGGATTTAAAAATATCAGAAATTGTACTTTACGCTATATTCGTAAAGTTTTATGGATTGCTACAAATCCAATCTTTATAATTTATAATATCGATTTAATATCTATCTACAGTTAGTTTAAACGATGTTTCTTAGAATGTTAAAAAACTTTTTAAGGTAGGTGGTGCAATAGGTAAATCACATCACATCAAAGCAGTACAATAAAAGTAAAAGACTCTGTTAACACTCTATCATTATTTGCTTAGCCTTTTTCCCAACTATGTTGGGGTCGAATGCAGCTAAGAACCAGGGTTTTTCAAGGAGTAAGACTGGTCGTAATAATCGCTATCAACACCTCCGGCATTATATAAGACTAGTTAATTTTGACAAATAAGAATCTATATATATGTACAAAAATACAATTTATTCCGGACATACAGCGCCATCTATTGTTCAAACCAAAAATCTGCCGGATGCCACTATTCCACGCGAACGAAGTCGCGGGCAAAAGCTAGTTTACCTATATTTCTACCTGTAACATATTCTACCTTACCTACAACCATCTCTCCAAGCTTCATGTGTACCGTATTAACTACGAAAGCTTTGTGAATAGGTACCGGCAAGATTAATGATGCTAAATCACTTTAAAGCATACGTGTTTTACTTAGCCCGATGTGGGCATGTAATGATGAGGTGCTTTTCTAGCTTACATTAATATTGAAAAGAAATATATAGGAGATTTTAAAGGTTAAGAAATCCTTGCTGTCGGAAGTTGTGTGAAAAATAGCCCACTTAACTTTATATGGTAATATCAAAATAATCCATATTAATATTAAGTATAATGAGTTTGTTTATTTACTTGAAAGCGCTAGTCTCAGGAACTACGGGTCCGATTTGTTTTTTTTTTTTCAATATATAAAGATAGCCTATTTATTCAGGAAGGCTACTTATTATGCGGGTTCGTGCAGAAGTTCCCACGGGATGTAAGTAAAAAGCTAGTTGTACCATATGTCTATGGCGATTATCACACTGCCCCGCATGATGCAGCGTAGTGCGTGGATGCGTTTTTTTCCGTTGTATGGAAATATCTCCGTTTGTATGGAAAACACGCATAGTCCAACACACTGAAAATGCATCCACGCGCGTTCATGCGGATCACGCACATACATGCGGAGAAACACGCACCCCCGCGCGTAGGTGCGGGGCGAGACGCAAGGTATGGCACACTGAATCCCGCAATGCCGCGCGTGATCTGAATGGGCGTGACGTGTATATTTGAAAATGGAACTCGCTGTGCGTGAATTTACAAAACGCACCTACGCGCGTGAGTGCGTGAAAAACCCGCACGATGATGCAGATCTGCACTCCCGCAGGAACGCGCGTAGGTGCGTCGACACGCAAGATGCAGCGTGATGAAGGGCAGTGTGAAGATCACCTATGTCTATAGCTACGAAATGATGACAGTTGACAATATTGTTTTGAACACGCACTGAAACTCAATTGAAAAATTAATGAACTGAAGAAAAAACATCGCTTTAGGCATTCTGCTTTCATCAAATGTTAGAACAATAACGACATATTAAAGAAAAATCGGTAAAAAAACTTTTAAGTTAAACGGTTTTATCTTATGTGCACTGAAAACTAGAAAATAAAAAAATAGTTACTTACCTGTCAACCTACGTAGGTGGGCCCGGTCATATTAGACTAAAATAAAAACGTGGGGCCCATTAACTATTGCTGTAGTACTTTCTTCTAGAGGTATAATAGGTGTGGATTGCATCGACTTACTATAATCGTAACTGGAGATTTTGACAATCAATAATCAGCCGTAGCGGCTTCACCAGCGAACGCCAAGCTCATGATCTACCAAAGTATAAAGATATGCTTTGCCATAGGTAGGATTTCACAAGGGCCCCACGTTTTTATTTTAGTCTAATATGACCGGGCCCACCTACGTAGGTTGACAGGTAAGTAACTATTTTTTTATTTTCTAGTTTTCAGTGCACATAAGATAAAACCGTTTAACTTAAAAGTTTTTTTACCGATTTTTTTATTTTCTAGTTTTTAGTATTTAATGAAAATACCTACCGAATATTCCTCATTCTATCTAATTCATTTAGTGCATCATTATTACACGGTCTCTTACCTGACAATTTATTACAATGTAATTCCTCAATACATAGCCCTTCCAGATACTTTTTTTTTAACGACCCCAAAAATCATCACATGACCTCTCCTGCTGTGGGTCAGCAGCGGTGAGGGAGTGCCAGACTCTTGACTAAAAACCGTTTTGTTCCGTCGTAGGCCTTTTATGCACCAGGGCCGCGGTAACTCTTTCGAACAATCTCGCAGCCCAGGCAGGCCTTGGCCCTGTTGGGCCCCGCTGGAGTTACTGACAGTTTTCTACTTGTGAAGCCCTTTCATTTGATACCCATATTGGTGGGATTGATAAAAAATTTGGTAGCGGCGGCCATCTTAGATTTCAATTTTGCATAGTAAATTGTATTCTACTTGTTGAGACCTTTCATTTGATACCCATATTAATGGGATTGATAAAACCTACGTTATCCGCCATTTTGTAGCGGCCGCCATCTTGGATTTCAATTTTTTATAGTATATTGTATTCTGCTTGTTGAGCCCTTTCATTTGATACCCATATTGATGGGATTGATAAAACCTAAGTTATTCGCCATTTTGTAGCGGCCGCCATCTTGGATTTCAATTTTTTATAGTATATTGTATTCTGCTTGTTGAGCCCTTTCATTTGATACCCATATTGATGGGATTGATAAAATCTACGTTATCCGCCATTTTGTGCCGGCGGCCATATTGGATTTACAATGTTATTGATATTACTATATTGTATTGTCATCGGAATTAAAGGTGTATACAAAATTTCAGATTAATCGGTTGACAGAAAGAGGGTGAAATTTGAATGACTAAATTTGACCCAAGAATGAATAAATAATAAATAAAACAAACGGGGTGAGCTAAATAAAACCGTTTAATAAAAACACAAATTAATAACCATTAAAGAAACCATCACGTTTCTTTGATATTTAAATACACGCCTTCGGCTGCCGTTGAGTGTTATTACTTTTTGAGAAAAAAATCTCATTGGTAACAACTCATACGCTTCTTTCTCCTTTCAGTTTCGAGATGTTCTTGTATGAATCATGTAAGTACAATGTTGAACATAAAAGGCTGTATGTATTGTATTGTACCTTTTAACAGCTGAATGGGGTTACAAAGGTACGAAGGGTTAGCCAAATTGTCTGGGAATGTACAAGTAATGCTGTGTTGTTTGTTTTAACAAGATTTTTGATTATTTTGTACGGATTTATTTATTTTGCAGTGTCAGAAATATATATTTTTAAAGTAGTTATAAAAATTCACCTATGTAAAACTCTGGTCCAAAATATGTATTCAAAAATGCAAAGGATCATAGTATTTTTTTTATATTCGTAATACCGCAATAACCCATTTCAAAGAGCAAACTTATGTAGAGTATTAATTTTCTATATTTTTTCCTTTGCACAACGATAAGCGTCCAGGTAAAAGAAAAATGGTTATAGCAATATAAGACATGAAGCTTCGAATTAATTAAACTAGAAACACGATAAAAAAACATTAGCCACTTGTTTGTGGCAAGAATAAGGGCTAATGGACATGAATAGAAAAACGTGTGGAAATAAAAAGCAATGCTGAACATAATATAGTCTTTGAGCGAATGGATGTTTAATTTACACCGAACAAAGGACTTATCAAACACAAAATGAAATGACCTTTCCAACGTATTAATGGACTGACGAAACAAAATTGCCATTTTGACCCTAAATTACCACTTTTATAGTTAAAGCTCGGAAAAGTTTCGAAAGGTCAACACTATTGTCAACAGGACCTAATTCACATGATGTTCCAACTTTTGAGGTGACGCGACCTTTCCTTGAGGCACTTTCCTATTCTGCAGGGTCAGATTTTGAGCCTACATTCACGTAATATCTGAGGGTATGAGCAAAGTCCCTAAACGGTGTCGTTTTTAGATTACGAGAGCGTTGCGAAATGATGTAGAGGAACTAAGTATTCGTGTCCCTGGAGATATGAGCTAGAAAAGGGTCATATTAGTGAGAGCTTCTAAAAATGTATCCTTAAGATGGAGCCTGTTTATTTATACGAAAGGTATAAGTAAACTATAATATTTTCTAGTTTCCCATGGTGGCCAATAAAATGTTTTCTTATGCCAGTTTTCTAAATGTAAAAGACGATTGTTTTTGCTCACTTACGATAATATATTTGACGTTTATTGTACCTACAAAGGACATTATGCGGAGGTTCAGGTCAAAAAACTACAATCATTAACAAGAATGACCGTAATAGCCCAGTCAAAATGGGTTAAAAAGTCACTAAATGACTAAACAAACAATTATAAAAGCCTCGGAACATTTATTCACAAATGAATACCTAACATTGGACTCTGAGATTAAGTTACTTCAATCACATCTAATCCCCAAAAATCTTTGAAAAGCTATATTCGCTATTTAACGTGACATTTGACCTTCTCATCCCGAGTTTGTTTTGATCTGTGACCCATTGTATCCGCAGCCCTTTGAGACTTGACCTTTGGCCACTTTATAAGTAATTACACCATTAGGACCCTTTTAGTTCCCATATAATATATCACTTTTTTTGCGTCGGTAAAGAACCATTCAACTGTACAGGGAATAAAAAATCTAGTAAGAAATAATGTAGCCTTCATATTTTTTTGTTTGTATTAAGAATTCTTTGACCGTTTTCCATAGTAAAACAATGAATTAAACCTAGTTTTTTGCCATTCATTAAATAATATAATCGATGATCAATGAGTTAATAATTCAATTTAATATTACGTGCAAACTTGACAAGATGGCAAGCGGCATAGTTATCTTCAACGTAAACAATGAAAACGGTCCCCGTAACAAGGTTAAGTCGTGCCGTCAGCAAGAAGGATGCGTTTATTTAAACTGTAGTTAGTCTGATTCGGTGCGCCTGAGCATTCCTACTTTTTGAATTGTTCTAAATTCAAATCTTTGAAGTGTTCTTTTTATTACTTTTTTGTGCGTTTAGTGAGTGATTGTGTGTGAACCTTTTTTTATTCACTTTTTTTAAACCAATCTTTTTTGACATAGTTTTATTCTAATCCTCTTTTTAGTATATACATTTTGTTTAGCATAAACCCTTGTTTAATATTCGTTTGAAGTGGCAGCGTCCATTTGCAATTCAATACAAATTAATGGCTAGAGTAACAACCAGCTAATTGCTTGAGGCTTCTCTGTAAATGGCAGATACAACCTTTTATTGATTCGTTTTTACTGGCTTTATTGACCGACTTCAAAAAAGGAGGATCTCAGTTTGACATGTGTGTGTGTGTATGTATGTTTGTGCTCGATTATCCCACATTTGGCTGAACCGATTTTGATGCGGTTTACAGTTGCGAGTAAAATACCGAGTTACATTTGTTTAAACTGAAAGTAACCTTTTTGGAACATGTTTTTGCCTTTACGATTAATCTTGATTATGTAATTACGATATTTACCTTAAGTTTGTAGTGTAAGTGTCATGTAATATTACTCTAGTCTTACAAGACAATAGAATACTTCTCTTTATTTGACTTGTGCCACAGACTAATATTAGTATCAGTTGTCTAACACTTTCGCTGTCAAGTTTCACATTACATTAGATAACTATTTTAACTAAAACAGATACATATTGGGTTTATATTTTAGTTAATGTTAATTATATTAATCAATTAAGGCCTTAGTTAACCTTGTTTTCAAACGAGAGGTGATGACAATTTACTGAAGTCCCCTTTTGCTCTTGTAAAAATAAAGAGTTACAAAGTGCTAGTGAGAACAGTTGAACACTAAGAGTGAGAGAGATGTTAAGATGACGTCTTTGGGGATCCCTACCGAGGCTCCTGTTCACACGATATTGTTCACGTCTGCGTATACGCAGAAACCTGTTAAAGCTGTGCCGAAGAAGGTAAGATATGACATTTTTTGTGAGGGTATATGGTAGAGTTTGTTAAAAACCTCTGAAAAGTGGAAATGAGAACTTATTTATTGGGCTGCGGGATTGTTCAAAAGAGCTACCGCGGGCCTGGTACATAAAATGCCTTCGACGGAACACGACGGTTTTTAGTCAGTAAGAGTCTGACACTGCCTCACCGCTGCTAACTCACAGCGGGAGGAGTCATTTGGTGATTTTTGACGTCGTTAAAAAAAAGAGCTTATTTATTTATTTTTTTAATGACTCATAGGAAGTGGTGAAGGGTGGGAGTTTTTGGGGGCTGTCTCATGTAACTTTGACGTTCGACAAGTGCTGATTTTCTGCTACCATTGAATAAATGCTTTATGATTTTTAATCGATATTATAATTTTTTGAAAGAATTTCGCTTTGATGCTGATAGTGACAGAGTGGTAAATAGCAAAACATGATGCCTGAAAGACAAATACATGATGCATACAGAGGAGATGAGAATGTTAAGAAGGACACCTTACAATTAAAATGCAACATTCCAACTAACAACCTTTAACGTCAAAAACATGCTCCTAATAAATGCTTCAAAAACATAACTCCGCTTTTAGCGCAGTCGGTTAAAAAGCCTTTATTACCATTTGTTGTTTTACCGTCACCAAAGCGACGGGTTGTCACAAAAATAGTAAACATATAAAAATATAAAAATAACTACTAACTATGTAGTTGAGTATTTATGTAGCCATGATCAGATAGTGATGAATAATGGATCGTTAAAAACCCATTGTTTTTGTTTACCTACGTCATTATAGAAAACTGACACGTGACCACATGAATCAAAATATTATTTGGTAAGCTTTAGGCACATCGGATCATTATCACTTTGTTTTCCTAATAAAAACCGTTTACAAGCCGACTAAAATGTTATACAGACGATAGGCCCAATTTTATACAACATTTATACAACATTTGACCCAAGAATGAATAAATAATAAATAAAACAAACGGGGTGAGCTAAATAAAACCGTTTAAAAACACAAATTAATAACCATTAAAGAAACCATCACGTTTCTTTGATATTTAAATACACGCCTTCGGCTGCCGTTGAGTGTTATTACTTTTTGAGAAAAAAATCTCATTGGTAACAACTCATACGCTTCTTTCTCCTTTCAGTTTCGAGATGTTCTTGTATGAATCATGTAAGTACAATGTTGAACATAAAAGGCTGTATGTATTGTATTGTACCTTTTAACAGCTGAATGGGGTTACAAAGGTACGAAGGGTTAGCCAAATTGTCTGGGAATGTACAAGTAATGCTGTGTTGTTTGTTTTAACAAGATTTTTGATTATTTTGTACGGATTTATTTATTTTGCAGTGTCAGAAATATATATTTTTAAAGTAGTTATAAAAATTCACCTATGTAAAACTCTGGTCCAAAATATGTATTCAAAAATGCAAAGGATCATAGTATTTTTTTTATATTCGTAATACCGCAATAACCCATTTCAAAGAGCAAACTTATGTAGAGTATTAATTTTCTATATTTTTTCCTTTGCACAACGATAAGCGTCCAGGTAAAAGAAAAATGGTTATAGCAATATAAGACATGAAGCTTCGAATTAATTAAACTAGAAACACGATAAAAAAACATTAGCCACTTGTTTGTGGCAAGAATAAGGGCTAATGGACATGAATAGAAAAACGTGTGGAAATAAAAAGCAATGCTGAACATAATATAGTCTTTGAGCGAATGGATGTTTAATTTACACCGAACAAAGGACTTATCAAACACAAAATGAAATGACCTTTCCAACGTATTAATGGACTGACGAAACAAAATTGCCATTTTGACCCTAAATTACCACTTTTATAGTTAAAGCTCGGAAAAGTTTCGAAAGGTCAACACTATTGTCAACAGGACCTAATTCACATGATGTTCCAACTTTTGAGGTGACGCGACCTTTCCTTGAGGCACTTTCCTATTCTGCAGGGTCAGATTTTGAGCCTACATTCACGTAATATCTGAGGGTATGAGCAAAGTCCCTAAACGGTGTCGTTTTTAGATTACGAGAGCGTTGCGAAATGATGTAGAGGAACTAAGTATTCGTGTCCCTGGAGATATGAGCTAGAAAAGGGTCATATTAGTGAGAGCTTCTAAAAATGTATCCTTAAGATGGAGCCTGTTTATTTATACGAAAGGTATAAGTAAACTATAATATTTTCTAGTTTCCCATGGTGGCCAATAAAATGTTTTCTTATGCCAGTTTTCTAAATGTAAAAGACGATTGTTTTTGCTCACTTACGATAATATATTTGACGTTTATTGTACCTACAAAGGACATTATGCGGAGGTTCAGGTCAAAAAACTACAATCATTAACAAGAATGACCGTAATAGCCCAGTCAAAATGGGTTAAAAAGTCACTAAATGACTAAACAAACAATTATAAAAGCCTCGGAACATTTATTCACAAATGAATACCTAACATTGGACTCTGAGATTAAGTTACTTCAATCACATCTAATCCCCAAAAATCTTTGAAAAGCTATATTCGCTATTTAACGTGACATTTGACCTTCTCATCCCGAGTTTGTTTTGATCTGTGACCCATTGTATCCGCAGCCCTTTGAGACTTGACCTTTGGCCACTTTATAAGTAATTACACCATTAGGACCCTTTTAGTTCCCATATAATATATCACTTTTTTTGCGTCGGTAAAGAACCATTCAACTGTACAGGGAATAAAAAATCTAGTAAGAAATAATGTAGCCTATAGCGCGTCAAAATTCGAAACATAGGTTTCGCCCCGCGCTCCAAGCGAACCGTCGACGCCCGGCGCGCAAGAGACGCGCACGATCCGCTTCGAACCGGCGCGCGGCGGGTGCTGCGCCCCCGCCGCCCGCCAGTCCAAAAGTCTAGTTAGTCCGCGACCCGCTCCGTCAGCAACAACCCGCGCGCGCGCTGCCGCGCGCCGACCCTATAAGTCGTGTTTAGCTAGTGTTTTCCATGTTTAAGTTTTGTCTTGTCCTCCCATTGTTGTTTACACTTATATATTTTACTCATTATACGTCCTTTTTACACATTTCCAACGTTTTATTCATTAGTTCGCGTACCCCGAGCTATAACTGGCAGCCCAACGTGACGCAGTGAATCAGTGTTAATTTGTGTTAACTTTTGCATTACATAACAGTTTTGGAACATTAAATGTGTATATTGTGTAATTCGGTAAAATCAGTGTTTAAAAACAAGAACTTTAGTTGTCGTAAATAATATCGCGTAGGTACGCTACGCGCTCGCTAGGCTTGGTTCGTCCGGTATATTCGCTACCACCGCCGTGCGCCGGGGAGGCTGAAGAGGCGGGGGGAGGCTAGGCGGAGCCAAGCGTGCTTCGCGTTCGAAACATTACCATATATGGTTACGGATTTGGGCGTTCGATCGACGCGACGCGACGCATCAATATTATTTACGAGAGAACACTAGAGAGTGCTAAGTTGCGTGACGAACTGTTAACACGGGTTAGTGTGTTCCGCGGACTCAACTCAATCTTTTTCGGTACTTGTTTCGTACTGCGATGTGTAGTGCGGTGCCGACGTGAACTTTAGAACATTCTGGAACCTAGGTAGTGCGGTGACCTAGGATATCTAAGTAACGTTCGTGTATTTTTTTTCCGGTACTTGCTTCGTACTGCGTTGTATAGTGCGGTGCCGACGCGAACTTTAGTACATTTTAGGACCTAGGTAGTGCGGTGACCTAGGATATCTAAGTGACGTTCGTGTATTTTTTCCGGTACTTGTTTCGTGCTGCGGTGTGTAGTGCGGTGCCGACGCGAACTTTAATACGTTTTAAAGCCTAGATAGTGCCGGTGACCTAGGGTACCTAACTGTTTGTACTTGTTGAACTTTGTTGGTACTTGTTTCGTACTGCTGTATGTTAGTGCGGTATCAACGTGAACTTTTACGCATTGGAAAAACCTAGGTTGTGTCGGTGACCTAGGGTAGCTAAGAGACTTTTGTGTACGTCGTTTGGTACTTGTTTCGCGTCGTGTTTATCGGTGCGGTGCCAACGTGGACTATTGTTTATTCGACGTGTGTACGCGTTAGCTCCGAATAATGGTTCTAACGAGATCGCGTGCAGCGAGCCCGGCTTCGGCCGCCGCCCAGTCTGAGGACTTGGCGCCGCCGCTCGCGCCTGCGCCGGACTCTCATCCGCGCGGCGCTGCTCCTGCACAAATGGAGAACGCGCAAGCTGTCGCTGGTTCTGCTCCGGTGGCCATGACCACTGACCAGCTGCTGCTGCTCATCGAGAGGTTAAGTAATCGTCGCGATCCTGTAAGTACACCTGTTTATTCTGGCCACTTCGCGAAGTGTACTGCGCGCTTTGATGGGGACAAAGCGAGCGACGTCCTTGCATTTATTGACGCCGTCGAGACCTACAAGGAGTGCGTGCGTGTCGACGACGCTAACGCCCTGCGTGGGTTACCCATGTTATTAACGGGGCTTGCCGCCACGTGGTGGCAGGGTGTTAAAGAGACTACTTACACTTGGCATGATGCCGTCGAAGCATTAAAGGCTACATTCGGTCCAAGATTACCGCCTCATAAAATTTATAGGAAAATCTTTGAGCGTGAGCAACGTAACGACGAGTCCACCGACATTTTTGTGTGCCACATTAGGGCGCTGATAGCCCAGTTACCACCGTCTTCTCTGTCAGAGGTGGTACAGCTGGATATGGTTTACGGGCTCCTGCAACATCGTATTAGAGAGAAGGTGGCCCGCTCCAGCTTTGGTACGTTTGCGGAGTTGGTAGCGGAAGCGCGCCGTGTCGAGGACATTCTCGACGAGGGTCGGCCGCGCCCCGCTCCTGCTGAGGTTAAGCCGTCGACCTCAGCCGCCGCCCCATCTTCGCCCGTTCGATCTTCGGCCTCTGTTTCTAAGGCCCGGTCTCAATGTAATTACTGCAAGCAGTTTGGCCATTTGAAAGAGGCGTGTCAGAAATTAGCCAAGCAGAAGGCCGCCGATGTTAAGGCGTCACCCGCGCCTGCGCCGACGCCGATCATCACGTGTTTCGGGTGTGGAGCACCCGGAGTCATCCGATCGAACTGTCCGGCTTGTAAAGAAAAGAACAGTGTTGTGTCATCATCAGTGTTTCAATCAGTGTCCGCGAGTGATACGCGCTTAGATTCGCGAGTGCGACCGATTCTAGAAGTGGAAGTGTACGGTGTTATCGGTAGATTAGTGTTGGACACTGGCGCTAAACATTGCATCGGTAGTGTTTCGCTAAGAGCGCATTTAGTTAATAACGGCCAAACATTTACCAATGTATTTACTGAATTAAAATATGCCGATGGCAGAGTTTGTGCGCAAATTGTTGAAACCGCGCAAGTAAATGTAACTGTGCGCGGGGTGACACTGAATGTTGTTTTTCTTATGTTACCTAATGCTACAGATAGCTTGTTAGGAATGAATTTCATACGGGATGCTGGCATGGTATTAGACTTCTGTCGTGATGAGTGGTATTTGCGTGATAATCGGGCCCCTCAGCCCATTATTTATGAACCAAGCGCGTTATCCCTGTCATGTTCGTCTGTGGGTCTTCGCGAGGACGAGGGCTCACATCTTGACGCGACTGAACGTCCGCGATTGTCCGACCTTCTGAATGTCAATGCAGACATTTCCGCTCCAGGGGGAGGACCGACTGATTTTGCAGTCCATCGCATCGACACAGGAGATGCCACACCCATAGCTAGCCCACCGTATCATGTATCTCCTTTGAAGAAGGATCGACGCTGGCACTGGGGGGAGTCCGAACAGTGCGCGTTCGAGGGACTGAAGGTGCGCCTTTCCACCAGTCCCAAACTCCGCCAGCCTAATTTCGAGGAACCATTCGTTCTTAGGACAGACGCTAGTTCGCGTTACTCAGTTGGTGACCTCGTCCTCGTGAAGAGCCATCGATTGAGTCAGGCCGCCAAGGGTTTCACAAGTAAGTTTGCACCCAGGCGTGAAGGTCCTTACAAGATAAAAAGTGTTGTTTCGCCGACGATTTTTGAGATCGTTGACAAAAATGATTTACCGCGGGGTAAATACCATGCCAGTCTCCTGACCCCTTACGTCGGCAGCGGTGAGGCTGTCGTTCATTCTCGTAGGAGGGGCAGGCCCCCTAGGGTCAAGGTTTCCAAGTCGGTTTCAGAGCCTTCCACCGACTTGGAGGGGGAGGATATAGCGCGTCAAAATTCGAAACATAGGTTTCGCCCCGCGCTCCAAGCGAACCGTCGACGCCCGGCGCGCAAGAGACGCGCACGATCCGCTTCGAACCGGCGCGCGGCGGGTGCTGCGCCCCCGCCGCCCGCCAGTCCAAAAGTCTAGTTAGTCCGCGACCCGCTCCGTCAGCAACAACACGCGCGCGCGCTGCCGCGCGCCGACCCTATAAGTCGTGTTTAGCTAGTGTTTTCCATGTTTAAGTTTTGTCTTGTCCTCCCATTGTTGTTTACACTTATACAGGGTGTTTGGCGCATGGACCGACAAAAATTTTTGGGGGATTCGTGAGGCCATGTACTAGTTTTCACTCATAGACCCAATGTCCTATATGTCACTGTATTCGAGATACGATTTTTTTTGTTTGTTTTTAAAAATTACCGGAACTATCACCTTTAAAACGCTATAACTTTTCAGTCTGTTGTCGAATTTACACCAAATCACTTTCATTGCGTTCTCTGATGTATTATTATTCCAAATAAAACATAAATTCATAGCACTAGATGGAAAAAAAATACTTGTTGAGCTTCCAAACTCTTAAAAATGAAAAAACGTATGAAAAATGTCAAATTCAAAATTAATTATAAAAAAAAGTAAAAGCTTTTATGAACTTCGTTTAATAAAAAAAAATTGCCTACTTAATACCCTTTCCAACGATATGCCACATGGGTGTGAAATCATTAATAATGTCGTCAAAATCAGAGCAGGAACGAACACGCACTCTAACGTCTCTAACAACGAACCCGTTTGATAGAACAATGGTAAGCAGGTAATTGGCAGGTAAACTGCCTGTCTCTTTCTTACGCATGAAAAATATCTCTTGTCTTTGTCTATCATTGGGTTGGAGTTTGTTATGTGATCCTTGTTTAGTCGAGATTTGACTATCTCTGCTATCGGAAGTGTCCGTGTATTTCACGTTTTCCTATTTCGTTGTTTTTTGTTAAAGTTTGTTTTTGTTAAGTTTTGTTTGTTGAACTTTTCTGTTAAACTGTTGGTGTATTCACCGTGCTTGTTACAATGCCTAACTTCAGCAACGAAGAGTATGCTGACATGTTGTTGGCATATGGCAGCGCTAATTGTAACGCTCGTGAAGCGCGTAGAATTTACCAGCAGCGTTATCCTAACCGGCGTATACCACACCACGAGACGTTTGCTACAACCTATCGACGTCTGAGGGAGACTGGAAACATAAATTTCCAAGAGCCTCGCGTTAATGTGAGGCAACATAATGTTGTAATTGATGAAAGCATTTTGCAAGCTTTTGATGAGGATCCAACGACAAGTATTCGAGTTGTAGCTGAAAGACTTCACTTGTCGGTTTGGAAAGTTTGGTCAGTTCTTCGGGAAAATGGAAAGCATGCGTATCACTACACTTCTGTTCAAGGTACGTTAAGTACTTTATTTATTTTATCAGGCGAAATCGTAAAACTAAATTTTGAACCAGTTATCTTCGACCTTATTGTGCTGAAATTTTGCACCCAAAAAACTTGTATTTTAAAATGGTTTTAACCATACACTTATTTTAAACGTTTACAAATATCCTTGTAGCTTTACTGGTTCGTTTTTCAAATAAATACCTAGTAACTTTTATTTTTTCTAATTTTATCTTTTAAATTTATGTTAGTTTTTGCCATTCAAAAAGTGAATTTTTACCAGTCTTTAATGGATTGTTCTAGGTCTCATAGATGATGATCACAGGAGACGGCTCGATTTTTGCCGATTTATGATGCATACGGACGTAGATGATACAAATTTTTTAAAAAGAATTTTGTGGACTGATGAATCCAATTTTAATCACGAGGGAATTGTGAATCTCCACAACCTTCACCATTGGGCGCAAAAAAGACAAAATCCCCGCAAGAAAAGACAAAGTTCCTTTCAAACTAAGTTTAGTGTAAACGTTTGGGCGGGGGTTATTGGAAGACACCTGATCGGTCCACATTTCTTACCAGAGCGCCTGACCGGAGAAAATTATTTGAATTTTTTACTCGAAGATTTACCTGAATTGGTATTACCAGTATTAGATGGAGAACCAATTATTTTCCAAAATGATGGCTGTCCAGCACATTACCAGCGAGACGTGCGAGAACATTTGGACAACTGTTTTCCAAATTCATGGATCGGAAGAGGCGGCCCAATTCCTTGGCCTGCACGTTCACCAGACCTGACGCCCTTGGATTTTTATGTCTGGGGCCGTGCAAAAGAAATTGTGTATGCGACTGAAGTACCCACAAGAGAAATTTTAATCGAAAGAATAAATTGCGCCTTTGAAATTATGAAAGCAGAAATGCGACTGAGGACGACGACTGTAGAAATTAGAAAAAGATGCCGTGCATGCATTCGCAACAGAGGCAGTCATTTTGAACATAATTTATAACTTAAATTTAATTAAAACATTTTAAAACATTTTTGTGTTTTCATTACCCTGGCACTGGTTAATGTGTACCTTTAGGTTTGTGACGACATTATTAATGATTTCACACCCATGTGGCATATCGTTGGAAAGGGTATTAAGTAGGCATTTTTTTTTTATTAAATGAAGTTCATAAAAGCTTTTACTTTTTTTTATAATTAATTTTGAATTTGACATTTTTCATACGTTTTTTCATTTTTAAGACTTTGGAAGCTCAACAAGTATTTTTTTTCCATCTAGTGCTATGAATTTATGTTTTATTTGGAATAATAATACATCAGAGAACGCAATGAAAGTGATTTGGTGTAAATTCGACAACAGACTGAAAAGTTATAGCGTTTTAAAGGTGATAGTTCCGGTAATTTTTAAAAACAAACAAAAAAAATCGTATCTCGAATACAGTGACATATAGGACATTGGGTCTATGAGTGAAAACTAGTACATGGCCTCACGAATCCCCCAAAAAATTGTGTCGGTCCATGCGCCAAACACCCTGTATATTTTACTCATTATACGTCCTTTTTACACATTTCCAACGTTTTATTCATTAGTTCGCGTACCCCGAGCTATAAGCCTTCATATTTTTTTGTTTGTATTAAGAATTCTTTGACCGTTTTCCATAGTAAAACAATGAATTAAACCTAGTTTTTTGCCATTCATTAAATAATATAATCGATGATCAATGAGTTAATAATTCAATTTAATATTACGTGCAAACTTGACAAGATGGCAAGCGGCATAGTTATCTTCAACGTAAACAATGAAAACGGTCCCCGTAACAAGGTTAAGTCGTGCCGTCAGCAAGAAGGATGCGTTTATTTAAACTGTAGTTAGTCTGATTCGGTGCGCCTGAGCATTCCTACTTTTTGAATTGTTCTAAATTCAAATCTTTGAAGTGTTCTTTTTATTACTTTTTTGTGCGTTTAGTGAGTGATTGTGTGTGAACCTTTTTTTATTCACTTTTTTTAAACCAATCTTTTTTGACATAGTTTTATTCTAATCCTCTTTTTAGTATATACATTTTGTTTAGCATAAACCCTTGTTTAATATTCGTTTGAAGTGGCAGCGTCCATTTGCAATTCAATACAAATTAATGGCTAGAGTAACAACCAGCTAATTGCTTGAGGCTTCTCTGTAAATGGCAGATACAACCTTTTATTGATTCGTTTTTACTGGCTTTATTGACCGACTTCAAAAAAGGAGGATCTCAGTTTGACATGTGTGTGTGTGTATGTATGTTTGTGCTCGATTATCCCACATTTGGCTGAACCGATTTTGATGCGGTTTACAGTTGCGAGTAAAATACCGAGTTACATTTGTTTAAACTGAAAGTAACCTTTTTGGAACATGTTTTTGCCTTTACGATTAATCTTGATTATGTAATTACGATATTTACCTTAAGTTTGTAGTGTAAGTGTCATGTAATATTACTCTAGTCTTACAAGACAATAGAATACTTCTCTTTATTTGACTTGTGCCACAGACTAATATTAGTATCAGTTGTCTAACACTTTCGCTGTCAAGTTTCACATTACATTAGATAACTATTTTAACTAAAACAGATACATATTGGGTTTATATTTTAGTTAATGTTAATTATATTAATCAATTAAGGCCTTAGTTAACCTTGTTTTCAAACGAGAGGTGATGACAATTTACTGAAGTCCCCTTTTGCTCTTGTAAAAATAAAGAGTTACAAAGTGCTAGTGAGAACAGTTGAACACTAAGAGTGAGAGAGATGTTAAGATGACGTCTTTGGGGATCCCTACCGAGGCTCCTGTTCACACGATATTGTTCACGTCTGCGTATACGCAGAAACCTGTTAAAGCTGTGCCGAAGAAGGTAAGATATGACATTTTTTGTGAGGGTATATGGTAGAGTTTGTTAAAAACCTCTGAAAAGTGGAAATGAGAACTTATTTATTGGGCTGCGGGATTGTTCAAAAGAGCTACCGCGGGCCTGGTACATAAAATGCCTTCGACGGAACACGACGGTTTTTAGTCAGTAAGAGTCTGACACTGCCTCACCGCTGCTAACTCACAGCGGGAGGAGTCATTTGGTGATTTTTGACGTCGTTAAAAAAAAGAGCTTATTTATTTATTTTTTTAATGACTCATAGGAAGTGGTGAAGGGTGGGAGTTTTTGGGGGCTGTCTCATGTAACTTTGACGTTCGACAAGTGCTGATTTTCTGCTACCATTGAATAAATGCTTTTTGATTTTTAATCGATATTATAATTTTTTGAAAGAATTTCGCTTTGATGCTGATAGTGACAGAGTGGTAAATAGCAAAACATGATGCCTGAAAGACAAATACATGATGCATACAGAGGAGATGAGAATGTTAAGAAGGACACCTTACAATTAAAATGCAACATTCCAACTAACAACCTTTAACGTCAAAAACATGCTCCTAATAAATGCTTCAAAAACATAACTCCGCTTTTAGCGCAGTCGGTTAAAAAGCCTTTATTACCATTTGTTGTTTTACCGTCACCAAAGCGACGGGTTGTCACAAAAATAGTAAACATATAAAAATATAAAAATAACTACTAACTATGTAGTTGAGTATTTATGTAGCCATGATCAGATAGTGATGAATAATGGATCGTTAAAAACCCATTGTTTTTGTTTACCTACGTCATTATAGAAAACTGACACGTGACCACATGAATCAAAATATTATTTGGTAAGCTTTAGGCACATCGGATCATTATCACTTTGTTTTCCTAATAAAAACCGTTTACAAGCCGACTAAAATGTTATACAGACGATAGGCCCAATTTTATACAACATGGCGCGTAAATTGTCTATAGGTAAACGAATATTTAGGTCAGGCAACCCTAATTTGACGTCAACGTCGCGCCAAGGAATTAAAAAAGTTATTATTCAAAGTCCGGTGTATGACAAAGATTTATAGTTGTTATGCTATTTATTTTGATTCAATTAGATAATGAGGTTAATGTGAAAATAAATATTTTACGTGTGACGTAAACGTGTATTGATTAGATTTGTTTATTAAACGTTTTTCTTGTGACGTCATGAGTTGTGTAACTGTTGTTAGTCTATGGTTGTAACTATTTTATCAATCATTTTATGTGGGTTTTTCATTCTCAAACTCAGGCCCTTGTAGGTATATACAAGGACCTGAGTTTTATGGCCTATGTTAACATTAAGAGCTGTTTGAGACAAAAGCATACAAAAAGCGTACCAACATTTTCAAAACAGGCCAAGTAATCCACAATGCCATTTTTTTAACGAAAGAAGAATTTAACAAATAACTGGCTGAATGCAGCCGAATACCGAACAATTTAATTTGTGGCAGCCGAGTGTAGTTTAGAACTTCTATTTCATTACTTACTCTGTGGTCAGCAAGGATTTTGTATCTTGTACAAGAGATACAATTTCTTTAAGAAATTCCTACGAGTAACGTTCTGCGTTCCTTGTTACTTTGTGTAAAATCGCTGCCATTTTGAATATTCCGTCGGAATATCACAATATGATATTAGTCACAGTACGTTACATTCTACGATATTGTGATATATTTCTTGGTCTTTATACATAACTCAATTTCGACGATATACAAGCAGTATGAGAGTAATATATAAAAAAATCTTAGTAATGGTTATTGAACATTTTTACGGACAATCACCAAAAAGTTTGACAACCTTTCTTACCAAATATCAGCTTGCTCGAGTGAGGCTGATTATGTGAAACACGTACAGTCAACTTCAGGTCAGTGGTAACGTAAAGTTTTATAGAAAAATCGTACTTATTACTATTGATTGAGTTAAGGTGCATGACAGTTACCACTGATGTGCAGTCTACCGTACCTACTTAGCTGCACCTGGTTTAAATGGAAGCTGACAACGAAATTCATAGTTAGGAAAAGCCTAAGCCAGCCTTAGCGAATGAGCGAAGTTCCATAATGATTTTTTCTAGGTCATAGTATATATTTTTATAGACAAGTATTCAGTGTGCCTAGAAATACATATGCCTGACTAATTGGCCTTTCTAAACTCGAGAGAATAGCGTGCTTATGAAGTGCCTCAAGGGCCACATTAGTTTCATACAATCAGAAACCCATTATGAATGTACAAGTTATTTCAAGGCCCAAAGTATGATATCTATGGCGACGTCTACGTGAATAGTATAAAAATAAATGTATAGTTATCGGCACGAATCTTGAGCTCTGACCTACATCTGCGCAGAAGTGATTTATTAGCAAAGAACCAATCCCGAGTGACGGCTATGACGCGACGCACTGCGGGCCAATCACTGCTTTACCACAAAAGGGACCCAATAAATTACTTCTGCGCAGGTGAAGGTCAGAGCTCAAGATTCGTGCTAACAACTATATTTTTTACAAACTTCTACTAACCAGCGGTTTCAACCGTAATAACTGGGCTATGTAAAACTGGTATAATACCATTAACGTACTCTCAAATAATTATTCGTACTGAAATGATACCTTTAAAAGTAATATTAGTTAAAATTTGTATTCGCCATTAAAATATATCTACGAACAAGGTTATGCTTTCAGTATTTATGTTTTACTAATGCGAATTTGCGGTGAAGGTCATTACAGAATTAACTGCTATAAAATTCTGCCATCTAATAAATATCTATCCTATTTCAATATTACGGAAAATGACAGAAAATTCGTGATGGACAGACCTAATCAGAAATGCATGAGTTCTGGATTGAATATTTTGGTAATAAAATATGAATTTCAATTTCATACTAAGTGATTTACTTGATTCCGTTTATTTTCGAGAATGAAAACCGACACAAAGTATTATTTTTGATTTTTGTCCATATTTTGGAGATCCATATTATATGGAGATATTTTCTGTCCATAACGGACCCCAACATAGTTGAGAAAAGGTTCTGCAGATGACGATGATCATTTTCTGTCCATTTTCAAGTTAGCGAGTTCATAATTCTAACTGTATGTATAGTGTAGGTAGAGTTCAGTATAAAGCAAAAACCTATAATAACATGTCCATGACCTTTCAAGAATGATTTTAAAGATTTTATTGCTGAAGCAAATAAAATATATTTATTCCAACACTTGGGTTAAAACCATGGCTTTTTTATGGCGTTTTTACGACGCTGTTGAATGTATCGTGTAAACTTTCCTATGGTTTTCAAGTGGTATGTCGTTTGTATGCTATGTTTAGACTTCTTCGTACATATTGCGACAACGTAGAATATAAATCTATGGTTTTCATAACCTTATAATAAGTATATAGAGTACGTGTGAGGTAAGGATTATTATGAACCGTTAACCTTAAAAAAATATAAATATTAAGGTAACTCTCTGTCTTTTAATCGCGGTTACGCAGAAGTTACATTTGGTATACAAGTAGTCTAGGGCCTGAGAAAGGATTTACCTTTAACCTGATGCGGGAAGGATGTAGTTCCTCCCTCGAGTTACGGGTTGAACGCCCGGGGATGAGCTTGTATCAAATAAACAGTTAAAGCAGCCCAATTAAAATCACATCAACTTAAAACTCAATCTCAGATCAAAATCAACTTAAGTATTCCTGTTACGGAAATACGCCTTAACTGTCACGTGAAATCATAAAGCAATTTATGCAAAATGTCTACAAAGGATAATCAACCGTATTCACCAAGCAAGAGTGTTTCAAATTGCTTGATAAAGATGAAGGCGTTACGTCGTTATCGATTTGAAAGTTGACGTTTGAGGTAATAGCTTACAATTTGCATTGATCAATGAGTATAGGATATGGTTATGCCTAGATAAAATTATTTACTAGGAAATGTTCTGCTCCCAACGATATCCCACATAGATATCTAAAGAGAGCGTGAATGCGGAAAAAATGATCTAAATATAATTTGAGCCAAATGGCTGTGAAAATTTTTCGCCGACCTAACTCAAGAAATCCAATGATCTTGGACCCTGTTTAGGAAACGTATTAGAAAAAATCAGTAGACTTTCAAAAATGTATTCCCGAGGTTTTGATGTCGACGATATAGGGTAGGTACTTTTTATCCAGATGCGGTAAATAATTCGTTCAGGAAGTAGGTGAAATAGCTGGCGGGGAAACTAGTACCTACAGGTGACAGCACATCAACCTACCTCAATCTATCAAATTTCTTCAGTAAATTTTCAACCTTATCACAATCGTAGAAGGTCAATGTTTGGTTGGTAAAATTTGACAGGTTGGTAAGTTGACCTTCTCGCGTCTGAACATTAATAGTTCATCATCACCGCAAGAAAAGTTACATGAAAAATATAATTCAGCAACATCAACAGTGTGTGGAAAATGTTTACATCAGCTGTGTTTATTCGAAACTGTGAATGAAATAACATCGCTTGTAATTTTGTATCCAGCTGAAGTTCATAACTATGTGTATCTATTGATTGTATGAAAACATACGGCAGATGTTTTTGGGGAAGACACGCTTAACTAGAGTAAGTATGTGATTTCATATTGACGGAAATAATGTGGATGTAAAGAACGATACAACGGTTATTATTTGTATTGTAAAATTATTTTGCAAGACATTATGAAAATGTTTGGAATAAGATTTCTCTATGGTATATTTGATGTTTGTCTTATGCCCACGGTTCAAGATATGTCTTTTTTTATTTAAATCAATCCATGTTTTCTTTATATTCCTTTCTTTGCTTAGGTATATTATAATAACCAAATTAATCAAAATGACATAATGTAGTTAACCTGTAATTATCTTAACTCGATTGTGACTACTTTTAAAGTAGCTTTTTATAAACTTCATTTATACCACATTAAAAATATTAAAAAAATAAATATCCACCGATCGAACGTGAAGGATCATAATTTCTTCAATACGCAATTATAATGACAACTGCAAGTAGTGCAGGCCCATTAGCTTACAATTACATTATATCGATATTTATATTGAGCTTCTACAAAGGGCCGTTTCTATGGCAATCTTTTACAAACAAAGTAACATTATTATACTAAAGTAAGTGCTACGGATAACATATGGCAAGAAATAATGGCGAGATTGTATTCAGTCTCGATCAGTTACAATCTCGATTTCTGATTGTTTGATTCAAAGTTTAAGTTAGCCTACCTTTTCTCTAAATTGTTCTATTACTATTTTCTAAGGGGTTATTTTGTGTTATTTGTCTATATTTTCAAAAGCAAAATTTATGTCATATTGTGTGTGTGTCATATCATCTAGAAACAAATACTAGCTATGAGACAATTTTGTTGCTACAACTTGTAATCCCGCCGCGTTTTCGTCCCTTATTTAACTCCGTATGTATCTCAACGGTTCGATTGCCAAATAGTGTTAAAAATGCGAGAACAGGTGCATAACGCATATATGCATTATGCACCAGCAATTTACATAACACTTTGACAATATTATTGAACTATGCTAGTAAGAAAGTGGGACAAGATCTTAGCATTGTTTTACCTTGATATGTGGAAGTTTCTTTACAAGAGAAAACTGGTTGTATGTGGTATGAAATAGGCGTTCATATTTAACACTTACCTGCTGTCTGATTAAATACTTAATTTATATAGAGAATTTTCAATATATAAACCTGTAGACAAACTTTCGTGTTAATATTTATCATAAGAAGTCTCTGCGTTACCATACAATATTAACTCTCGTATGTTAGCAAGTAGATATGTTTATTTTGGATAATGACGCAAAAAAGCAATATTGTATTATTACTCAAAATAATGTTGTATCAAGGTTGAAGTTTTATATTGGCGAAAAGGTTCGACAGTCGATAATAATGTGAATCGTGGCAGTGGCCAGTGCACCAACTCTAATAAAAGTTACGAAAACTGAAATGTAAAAGGTACCTAACTGATAATAATAACAAATCTTTCAGTGTCTTCTACTATATAAGTAGGTGTTCTCCAAATAGCTTTGCTACTCTGAAGTTAGCTACGAGCTATGATAAAGCAGACTACAACCAAGTGGCATGGCATTTAATGCTTCAGGTATGGAATAACGTTTTCTTCATACATTTTGTTGTCCTTCAGGAACTTGTAGCCAACTTTGGACAAGAATAGCTGCTTAGAAAGAAAAATGCACTTATTTGTGGGATGTTTATTTTAAAAGATTTCAGTTACCTTTTTACGATTCAATTTTTATGTGGCGCCTTCTCAATAGAGATATAGGGCACGGAACGTAAACCTTGATAGTTGTTCAGGTTTTATTACGCGGTTCATTTTGGACTTTCATGACTTTTTAGTAATTCTTTAAATAGAGAAGGTAAATGTGTTGTGTTTTATTGAGTAGCTAATTCATGTGGTTTTCCTCTTTTGAGGCTATTATGGGAATGGAAAGGTTTATTTTACAGCATTATTTCAGAGACGTTCTTCTTCTTCTTCTTTCGTGTCGATGACAAGTCTTATAGTAGTATATTATATATGCTCGGGCCCTCCCCGTGAGTAGCGGCATACTCGTATGCTGTGAAACCGACCTATACCACGATGACAAGACAGTCAAGGACGTTGAAACTAAAATAGAAGATAAAATTATTACATTAAAATTTTTCTTTCTTTCCTTTCTATAGGAAGAAAGCAAAGAGCTTACGTTTTGTATGTCTGTAGCACTTACCCTGGTACATTATGTACCAACAAACAAACTTAACTTAAGCTTTAGCTGCACACAGTAACTTAAAGCTGACAATGGTTAGGTAAGAAGATTTGGACCTTCTTACATATTTTTTGCCGAGATTAAAACTATTAGCTGTGCTATTAGTTTCAAGAGCGAAGTTGTGCTGGCCTGTGCGACTTTTTGCATATATATTTGGTAGAACTAAGTAATCCTTTGTCAAATGTCTATGTAGGTTTTAAATAGTTTGTGTGCAATATTTTATCCGAATCCCTGTTAATGAGAAACTGGATAACAAGAAATACCTTGTAAGTACTTTTTATTCCTAGCGTTAATCCCATCCCGTGGCAGGGTAGGCTTTCCGTAGTTCCTTTTCTTACAGTTCGCTCTGTTCTGGACATCTTCTTCTATGAGTTGGCAAATACATTTGCCTTTATCACATACTTGTAAATAATTGGTATTCATCTGTTCACTAGATTCTAGCAAATCTCGACCCCATATTGGAGTAGGGGTTCCTCAAATTTAAATGGCAAACACGTGTGACTCCGTTGTCGCGTCATATAGTCACTGTGTCACAAAATTCCAGTTTACCCTTATGAAAACAAGGAGTATTTAGTCTACTTCTGTAATAAAAATGCTGAGGAGCTCGTAGCTTCTTACTGATAAAAATATGTGATCTAATTTCAGCGGGCGTTTTTACGCTTGAATTGTAGACAGCATAAGTTATGAGCGGGAACGGGGAACGTCTAAGCTCCTTGGTAGGTACACTAGCTAGGCTATGCAAGTATTACTGACTTTGTACTGCTTTACAAATTCTTAGCGTTTCATACACATAAGTCCTTTAACCAAGCGAATTTGTCCCTTTTTGTCCTTTATGTTACCTGAGATAATTGAAGTGTGGTCTCTCTTTAGAAGCGATTTTTTTGCTAAAAGCCAAAAATCATTGGACATTTCCAAAATGTGTATTTGATGTGTATGTGTCTAAATAAAATAAAAGAGAAGAATCAGCATATACCTACTACTTATTAATATTTGCAATCACAAATCTCCAATAATTATTGAGCCTCAAAAAGATAGTCATAAAACTAAAATCTTGCACTATAATATGACGATATTCTTACAGAATAAAGGTTCTGACAGGCAATCTCCAATTTATGGGGGCAGAGATAGTGAAAGCACTGAGCTTGGAATAATTTATTACTGCTAAATAAGACGAATTGTAGGTGGCTGTCTTTTGGTGTGGAAAAGGTCACATGACTATACAAATGTGGGTAGATATTAATGTACTTAAATGTTTCAGTACTGTGTTTATTACTACTGTGAATGCGAAGTATTTTTGGGTAACATAAGGTTAAAGGTCGGTAACTTTTTAACTCTAAACGAAGACTTATTTTTGTTGGAAATAATGCATACAAGCAGGTATGTTTTGTTAAGGCTACAGATAAAATTTTACCCTTCTGGTTAATTCTATAATTTTTTGCTTGACATATGTAGTTAATATGTGTAATTAAAAAAAAAACAAAGTACGAGCGTCGTACGAAATTTATTTACCTGAGTATCGCACTCTCTTAATGACAGTATTCAAAAGTATGTCTATACTTCAGAACTATCTATAGTATATAGATCAATAGTTTTTCATAGGCCCATAGGTACAAAAAATATAGTCGAGATGTTTTTTCAAAATAATATTTTATATACAAAAATCGCTATTCTCCTATAACTTGCTCCACTCACATATTTGAATACATACTCAAGTACAAGGCTGGCTCTATTTTAAGGAGATATTGGTACAGTCGTGTTCATATTTTTATTACCATAAAATTGAACAGGTTGCCAAATCACGGTGGTTGTTTTTAGACACGTAAGAAAATATTGGAAATATGTTTTTTCCTTCGAATTACTTCTCTGTGTAAGTTATTGGAACTGGTATTTTTTATTTGTGTGTAATATTGATTTTGGTGCGCTTATTTCAATCATTAACATATTTTTCTAGGAATCGTTTTCATTGAACTATGTATGGAATATGCATAAATATGTAAGTATAGTAATGGTAAGCAATTAGTCTTAAGATTCTATTTATTACATACCCATACAAATGGGTTTCGAAGTAGAAATAAGACTGTTATACTATGTCTCGTAAATACACCAAAGAATAAATTCGCTTACCAAAAATATCCGTAGCGCACTGTACCTTGAACAAAAGTAAATATTTAGGAAGTTTGCTCACCTTTTTACGGATTCCACGGGAATTTTAAAATAGGTTAAAATCCTCCATTTTAGTGCGTGCGCGCCGCTTGTGTCGGCAGCCGTGTTACCATAAAGAAAAATTAAATAAAATAATGTTGCCATTGTGAGAAAATGTAATGATTTATTATTTGAAGTTGTGTGTTGTATTGTTTTACAAAATGTTGCAATATGTGTTGGACCCTATTTTGATGCAACCTGTGAATATTAGCCATGTATATTGCAAGGTAAGATTGTTCAAATAAATTGTTTTTAATGGAAAGTTCCTTGAAGTTAAAAATAATCTAGGAGCCCTTTTTAACTGACTTCCCAAAAAGGAAGAGGTTCTCAATTCGGCCGGTATGTTTTGTAGTCAGCATTAGTTACGTTTTTAGAGTTTATAATTTTCCTCAGTTTCAAATAAAACTTTTGTCGACCTAAACATCTTGAATTTACTATTTTTAGGACACAAAAGAATAACATAAAAATACACACACACAATTACAACAAAAAAATACGAAAAACCAATAATCGTTAAGCTTACCTTTAAAACGTTTACGTAAAAATAAACGTATAACGGTCTTATTTCTGTTTTCCAACGTAGCCCTGATTTTCCGGCCGAGGAAAATAACAGCATTTCCACAATTTCCAATTATCTATCCTTGTTAAGTATCGACATTTTGTTTTTAATTGGAAAACCTGTTTGTCAGGTAATTATGCTGAGATATTTATAACAACGGCCTACTTATTAGTGGGCTGCCCTTATTAATTTTCTTTTCTAGAAAATTTGCAGAACAGATTTTTCAATATTCTATCTGAGATAGGTAAGATCAGCATTTGCCTAGTCTTTCCCAACTATGTTGGGGTCGGCTTCCAGTCTAACCGGATGCAGCTGGGTACCAGTGTTTTACAAGGAGCGACTGCCTATCTGACCTCCTCAACCAGTTACCCGGGCAACCCAATACCCATTGGTTATACTGGTGTCAGACTTACCTACTTGCTTCTGACTACTCGTAGCGACTACCAAGGATGTTCAATGACAGTCGGAGAGAATCTTTGTACAAAGAATATCGTTCTGCCATCCACAGGCCAACCGCACGCGCAGCTCTCAGGCAGATTCTATATGTACCTACATATTTTCGTATATAGACAGGGGCCGTTAACCATGGTTTACATAGCATAGACACCGATGCTTATTCCAAGCAATACATCATTGTAGTTGTTTACTTTTATTTGATTTATGGTACACTTCGGTGTTGGTTGCCGTTCACCGACCGATTCGGTGCAGACGTCAGATATTTATTTATCTTATATATGTAGAATAATAAAATAATAAGATGCATTCCTTTGTTAGTTGCAAATTGAACCTGAAGAGCTGAACCCTGAGGAAATAGTGTTTATCAAATTATTTAAATTAGAATGAAAAAAACATAGCATTTCAGATGGTTTAAAGAATATTTTTAGCATACTTTGATTTTAATAATTGAATAGCCATGCAAGATAAGTTTCTTATACTAACACTCGAAATCATTAGAAATAGCCCCACCATTAATGCTGAATATTTTAGATTGAAAAGTAAAGTATCGATCGCCGCCAAAACAGGAATACATCCGTAAGACAAGATAAAACAAACACATCACAGTTACATTTCCAGTTTAAGGACACAAACTTATTGATCACCAAACTTTTCACCAACTGCTGAAGTAACAAAAATATGGAACCCCAATTGAAACACTCCCGTTTGAACTGTAACACAAAACTGAAATAACTAACCAATTTGTTCCTGTCGAAACTTCAAAATAACTGTTTACGATCAATCTGTACGCATTTCGATTCAAGGAAATTGCGTCACAAAATGGAACTTGGAGTAACAAACTTGTTTTTCTTTGTGAGTAGCTGTAGACTGAGTAAACGGGCTGGGTAAACTTGTGACCTGCTACTGTTAAGCTAGGGAGTGGCTTGAACTGTCTGGGGTGTGTGATTTTTAAATTGGATAGGCTATATTATAGAGTAAAACTAATTGGTTGACTGATCTATCCATAGTAGCACAGCTGAACCCTATGTGTCATGCCCCCTATGTGCAATATTGAACCCGATACTCAATTATTTATTAGCATTCCACATAATATATGTGAAAACATGTGTAAGTTCACTGTTTTAAGACAAACGCATAACTAAAGAACTGAACGCAAAAACTAAAGAGCTTTTTTTTAACGAACGTCAAAAATCTTTAAATAACCCCTCCCGCTGTGGGTTAGCAGCGGTGAGGGAGTGTCACTGACTAAAAACTAAAAACCGTTGTGTTCCGTCGTAGGCCTTTTATGTACCAGGGCCGCGGTAACTCTTTCGAACAACCCGCAGCCCCAAAACTAAAGAGCTTAATCGGCCTTCGAAAACATTTTTCATAACTGGCCACTTCATTAACAAACAATTTGAATTGAGAACATCCTTCCACAGCGTACAAAGATGCTCTTAATTCAAACTATTTCCACGTTCCTCCAAAGAGTTCCTCTTGTTGTGACAACCTCTAAAGAGTTTCCTCCTGTTGTGACGTCACATATCCTTGCTAGTAAGTCATCGTCAGCAAAAGGCTGCAGCCGGAGATTGTGTGCAGGGCGCTAATGCCATACGTGCGAGCGCGCCGCATCCGAGTCATTTACCCGTAGCGTTGGCATAGACAACACAAGCGTCATTAAATTATTTTAATTTATTTTTGAAAATAATTTAGCCTAGAACATTTTGTATTTAGAATTTGACGAATTTGTTATGGCGTCCAAAGCAAATTTCGGCCATGGCGGTTGTTCCCATACAAGGAGATCAGCCAGCTGCACAGAACATATTATAGTGCGAATGCCCTATTCAATGGGGCATGCATTTGTGTTTATACAAAGGTCAAGTAAGGATTCTTTCACTCTTATAATCCAATAGGGCATCAATCTGTCGTGACCTGAGAGAGATCAGGCGCACGACATTAATGTGCTCTTTGTACGTGCACGGAATTGATTACACAAAACCATCCTATAATTATAAATCTATTTCTATTCATATTCTTCAATTGAAAACCTGAACCTACCTGGTAATATATCTCCATCCCCTTTCTGCAAACGTAACCGTTGTCCAAACTTTCCGTACCAAATAGGGCGTAAAGGTTCGGGTCGTAAGGGCTTGAAAGCGAACACAAGACAATCCATTTACCTGTGCACTCAATGAAACAAACATAAAGAGTAACACCACGGAGTAAAGAAAGACAAGCCATAGGCAGGTAGGTCAGTCGCCTTTATCTTGGTCAAATACGTACGGTGGATATGACCAAAACGATTAGTTACGAGTGAACTAACGAGCCGTTCGTATTCTTTGGGACGCCTGTCCACTATTTTTGGTATTACCAAAAAATATTGGATCCAAAGAAGGTGAATAAGAGCGAAAACAGTAACGTTCCTCGTCCCCCGTTCACCCGCCTTTTGGCGCGCTATACTTTCTTGGGAGATTTTCCGTTATGGCACCTCCGATAGTAATTTTGTTATCCATGACTAAAACACTTCTAAGAAAACATTCACCTCACCGATCATAAATGGAAAGGGGCATTCGATTAATATATTCTCGATTGTTTGAAGTTGAATATCCGATTATATATCGATTATCGATCCCTGGATATGCTTGGTGAGCCAGAAAACTAGTTTGGTGTTTCGAGAACAATGGATGTCTCAAGTGTCATCTTATTCGATGTTGTAATCAAAATGGCAATGTTTCGGAGGTCAGACAAAGGTTTAGAATACCTTTCAAGTTTCAGATAATGTTTATTGAAACTCAGTTAGATATTGAAATTAGAGCAAATTAGTTGTAACTATTTTTTATTTATGAGTCAGTAGAGGAATTTCTCTTTCACATTTTCTTTACAACACCTTTTCATGAAAGCCGTTTTTCATAAAAATATACTAAGAAAAGAAAACCATATATTACAATGTTTTGTAATAATTTTAATTTTTCAAAAATTACCTAAGATGTTGGTGTTCTTTGTAAAGGACAGTTTACGAGCACTTGCGGCTGCTGCAGCTACAGCAGATTGCCTCTTGCATCTAGAGTCTCTAGAGATTAGGTGCTGCACCTAATGCGTTCTGCTATAGGATCACGGATTTTATCTTACTTCGTTTAGTGCCTTATTGATTTAAAATGGAATACAAAGGAAATCACCAAAAATAAATCTGGACTAAAAATACCCAATGTTATCTTGTATTTAAACTTGAATCTTATTTGTTTATCTGTTGATTTTATTTCTACAGAAAGGAATAGGGACGGGCATTAGTTGAGAGTGTTTTCAAAAACATTTGTATAATAATTAAAATGTCATATTTCAACAGTATTTTGAACATTATTAAATAGTTCTTTAACAGTTAAATTCAATAAAATGATTCCCAGTAAAAGCCTTGTATAAAGTCGGTAGTGAGTCACAAACGCCAGGTTTCAACGAAATTGTGTGTAATGAGCAAACATACAAACTGATTCCGATTTATTACTATTTATATCAGGAACGTAAGGCGTTATAAGTAGGTCAAACAGGATATTTGTGGTAGAATTATGCACTTTGAAGTACTGTTATGTAGTTAGAAGTATGGTACTTCTTAGGTGTAGGTAACAATGTGTCTATACTAACTATAATAATAAAGCCGAAGGGTTTATTTGTTTGTTTGCGCCAATCACGAGACTAAGGAGTTTCTTGCCCGTTCTTCTCCATAGGAAGCTACTTTTGGAATGGGCAACTAGAATTAACCTTATTTATAATTTTTGACATTCATAAGTGCTAGTAAAGGCCTAAATAAAATAAATGACTTTTGATGACTTTTGACTTTTGAAAGGGGCTAATTTTTTCAAGATTATTTAGCCAATTTATCGTGGAAGGCTATACTGCTATAGACTTCTATTTTATCCGGTTGCTTAGAAAAGTGAAACCGCAGTCGAAAGCTACAGTGGGATATAAATATTATTTGTGAAAGATTGTAAAAAAGTATTTGATGATGATGATGTCCTCCTAGCCGATTATCGGCTACGGCGGCTGTTCTCGTGTAAAGGGATTAGCCAACTGCGCAGGACATATTAAAGTGCACGAGCATTTGCTTGGACACAGGTACACTCACTATTCCTTCACTCTCATAACCGGATGGGACGGCAATCCGACACGACCGGTAAGAGATCAGGCGCAGGACCGACATTTACGTGCTCTCCGATGCACGGGTGTATCAATCACCAGCTTCCAGGCTCCGGGCTGCTTTGTGAAAGTCTTCTAAAACCCACAAAGCGATTTCGGGCCGACTCGGGAATCGAAGCCGAGACCTCGTGCTCAGCAGCCGCACTTGCGACAGCTAGACCAACGAGGCAGGTAAAAAGTATTTAAGTACTTATAGAAACAGTTTTAACTATTTCGTACAAAGAGAATACTAATTAAATTATATTCAAAGCTACGTATATAAAAACCACTGAACCCATACAAAATGCACCTTTCTAGACAAGCATTTGACTGAAGAATTTAACTTAACGAGCTAATTAAAATCTACGATGAGTTAAGACGAGCAATTGCAAGCATACCTTTGTAACAGCCACGTTGAGAACTAAGAGCACACAACAAACTTTTTAGTCGGCCGATAATTTGTCGGGCTCTCGATAAGTATGAAAATAATTCATAGTTAATGATGATCTCCTAGCAGATTATCGGACATGGCGGCTGTTTTCATATAAGGAGATTAGCCAACTCTTCAGGATATATTATATATAGTGCACCAAGCATTTGCGGAGATAATAATACCTACGCGCAGTCTTTACTCTCATAGCCCGATGACTGTAAACCGATACCTACGACTGACATTTACTTGCTCTCCGATGCACGGGTGTATCAATCACAGAGTTCCGGGCTGCTTTGTGAAAGTTTCTTAAACTCAGCAGCCGCGCTTGCGACAGCTAGATCAACGAGGCAGTCAATTCGTTGACGCACATAACAACTATCAGCTATTTGGCCGCTACCAGACCGACTAAAACCATTGATAGAAAAAAAACTAGCATCAGGTCAACTGTAGGCCGACTGTTTAGTTTGCAGTGTGGTGGCTTCTAACATCTAGATGTTAGTGAAAATTGCATTTTGCCTTCGCGCAGTGCAATTCTACCTGCATACGTATGCTGTGGTATGTACATGAATATTTAACTCTTGAACTGACGTCATATGCGGTATAAATGTAACGTAATATATTTTGCGTTGTATGCTTTATTTTAATTTTGTATTATCATATTTTGTTGTGATAAAAAGGGTGAATTCAATTTTATTTATTTTATAAAGCTATTATACTAGCCTCCACTTGCGTTGTCGTCCATCTTCTGTGGGAACTACTTCCCGCGTCTGGATAAAAGGAAATAAACGAATTCTTTCAATTTTGTAATTGATGATTATATTTATTTCAATATGTCAATACAATTCGGAAGACCTCTTTCAAATTGCTCGAAATTTTACTGAAAATATATTCCTTATTAAACAGTTCAAGTGCTGTAGACATCTGAGGATCTGTACTAAATATTGATACTCAGCCGTATCTGAGATCGGTAGCCGATCTCAACGGTATTGGAAAAAGCTTCAAAGGAAACCAAAATAACATCAAACTTCTGCGTCAACAAGCGACCAACATATCGATATAAAACTTCTCGATTCAAATTTTAATCGATTACAAACAATCGACAAACGTTAATCGAAATTCAAATACAGACATAGTTATCCATGCAGGGATCGAATAAGATTGCCGATTCCATCTTCTGCCAAAGTAAATATGATGGAAATAGAGAGTTTATCTACCAACATTATCATAATAAGTGGTACAATAATGGCGTAATAAGAGGGATAACAGACTGTTAGTGGTGTTTTCAACGAGAACATTGGCAAATCTTTATGATTGCCTTTGATTGATGGACGCTTTTCGGAATTTGGTGTGTTGGTATGTTGGTACAATGTTTAAAAGGAGAACTGTATGCGGTTCTATTTTTAAGACTTTACTTTGTAAAATGGGTAAGTAAGTACCGTTTCGAAACCAAAGTCTATCAGTCGCTGTTTTCCTCGTTTTAATGTATTACCTGTCATATTGATTTTTAATAGGTACCTACTTAATTTATATACCCTTTAGTTCGGCTTGGTTGGCTTGGCTTTATTTCGGCGTTCCGGCTTGGCATTTAAGTTGGATGTTGACGTTGTGGTTTGTGAAAACGGACTGAAAATTCGTTCAACAATTTCTGTGTACGTATATCACGAAAAGCAACCAGACAGTTATTCGAGAGATGTTCATGAGTACCTTTAGAAATCCATTTCGGTACCTCGCATCCCCAGAGCTAAGTAGGGACAAACCAAGAAAAACCCAAATAAATAGCCTCTACAAAAATCACTGAACAATATTTCTATTTGCCGTACCCACCGAACCTTAAACTAAGGACGGTAGTTCCATTCTTTAAATTTATTTCAAAAGCGGATTCCTCTTTGCCCTGACCCGGATGCGGATCTCAAGGGATCCGTTTGCAAAGTTTTGACCGGAGTTTAATCTTAGTCTGTGGAGCTTTTTGTTTATATTTTGAAGATATGCTGCAATGTTAACTTGTGTGCCAAAGTTGTGTAAGTTGGATTGTGAAGCGTGTCATTATGTTTTCGTCTGTTTTGTTTAGTTTTTGCTGCGGGTGTTCTTTCCTGGCTACGGTATACGGGTACCACTAACAGATACCTATCTATATGTATTATTACCGTCGCGAACTTGAAAAGGCATTTATCCACGGAGGAATCAATCGTTCTCCATGCTTCTGTCCTATTGTGGTAGCTAAGTGTTCTATTTTGCCCTGTATGTATAAATATTACTTTTTCGTGGATTTTTCGTACCTATATGCCCTTTGTTTTATTATTAAGATAATGGATACCTACATGTGACTATTTATAGAACAAATTTTCCCCACCTTGATTTTTAACCCAAAGAGAAACGTTTTCGAGAGTGACGTTTTCTCTCCTTTCTATGTCCAACACCAACGTAATACCTTCTGGTACAGGTGAAAACAAAAGCTTAATTCAAAGCCAGGCTTCCGTCAGTGCAGTAAATTGAACAGTTCTGTTAGCGAGTGTACTGGTTAGAGTCGAACAAACTCTGTTTCCTTATCGGATTGCAGCGAGCGAAAATTGCATTCCAAATCCTTGGTTCAGATTCTACGTAATGAAATGAATTGCTTTTCCGGTTTTTCTTTAAATTTCATTTCGAAAAAGGGAAGGACATTTGTGTTTGTTTACTCTTATTATTTTTAACTTGAGGCCCCCAATCAATTCCGTAGCCCTGGCAGGCAGAAGTTCAAGACTTTACTGCAAAAAATTAAGCTTGAGACTTCTTCACTATACATTGCAAACTTTTCGTAAATTCCTGTTTTCTTTCAATGAGAAGACCTTAATATTTAACCGGTTGCCAAAAAGAGGTGCGTTTTTAAAGGACCAATTGTTTTTTTTTTTATAATCATATAATTTTAGATTGTTATAGTAGTTCAGTCGTTTCATTTAAAACACATTAGAAACTATTAGGCATTCGTGAAAATATGGAACAAAGAACCACATTTCTATAAGTCTAGTACTATTCATTGTACAAGAGCTGAACAATGAAGATAAATTATATATAATAATAATAATAAATGACGGGGCGCCATTGTTTCACGCTGTTTACTTAACGCACGTGGATAATAGATGGGCTTGAAATCGGTAACTATAGTTTTATCTGATTTATCTTAGATATGTTAGAATGGTAAACTGGTTTTTGTGGTCGTGAGTGTAATTGCTGAACATGAACACGAAAATAACTGTTTTGTCTGTGCATACTTCTTTTTATTTATTTATTTATTTTTTTTTTATATTGTATTTACAATCAGTCCCAGGACTATAAGCAAATTGGTTGTGTGGTGTTCATAAATAAAGATGAACACCACACATTTATTTATTTATCATACTTTTTGCACACATTTTACAAAAAAAAATAATGTACAAAGGCGGACTTAACGCCTTAGTTTCCAGCGATTCGTTGCTCTGATGTTTGTCTCAGTGAGAAATAAAATCACAAAGGCTTTGTTTCTCTTGATTATGTCGTAATATAGTCTAAAATATTATTTAGAGCCTATAAAATCCAGGCTTATTTTCTTATCTCTAAAAATTGCTCTTCCAAAAGCCAGCTTAAACTCGACAAGATCTCTTAAAACAGTATCCATTGTTCTTCAACTATCAAACATCTAATTTTCAAGTAAAACAAAACACGCAACGGACATTACTAATATCTACAAGAATTTCAGTCGTTATGTCACTGAATAGTTCATTTAGGTGTAAAAGGATAACCAGAGTCGGTATTCAAGATTTTGATTACAACATGTTAACGGGGGGATAAAATATTGAAATTCAGGTACATACTTAGGCTGTGATGTCAAGACTTTATTAGCTAACTTATAACATAAGTTTGAAATTTTTGACTTATGTGAAAAATGTTGATTAAATTGAAATTTTGTTGCTGCATTCTTTCAAGTTTTAAATAAGAAATACAAAATGAACATATACCATTTACTATTTATCAAATCTCTAAAAAACAATCTTAATTTAAGCGCCGAGTAGCCCATTTTAATCTTATTTCAAACAGAAGTTTTTTTTTTCTCTATTTTATCGGGCATTAACTAAAAAGTCCTAACTGAACTTTGAGCTCGACTGAAGTACACTGCGCGGAAAAATAACCCAACCCTTGGTAAATGATAAACCAGCCTCTATGATACGATCTGACCGTGGCAGTAAATCAACCAAGTTGGTGCACCCCAGGCTAGCTGGCCGATTCAATTTCCTGCACCTAGCTATCGAGAATTTATGTTTTAGCTTGAATATTTTTAATGGACCTCAAAAATGCAGGATTTTGTGCACAGTCACATAGATGCTCACGTCTGTACGTTTATAAACTTTGGAAGTTCTTGGTATTTACGAGTTATGAAGTCTGCTTTTTATAGTTTAAATCCTAGTTGTTTGTTATTTCAATAAAAAACTACGGGATGAATTTTGATGAATCTTGGCTGCACTTTGCTTATTTATCAGAATTAAACCTACGCTATTTTTGATTAATTTGCTGGTAATAGTTCCTTCGGGACGTAGGTAAAACTACGAGCGGCAGTTAGTATAGTTAGTTCAACTCAGTCTTGCGCGCGGCCTTATGTGTGGGTAACCCTTGTACATACACAGTGACTTTGTGTGCGTGACAAGAGGTACAGTCGGGTACAAATACAGTTATTTAGGGGTTACGGCTGTTTAAAGAAAAACAGTTATTACGTAATTTAATGTTTATTTATTTATAATGATTCTGAATCGCTACTTGAAAAATCAAATGATGAATTTTCGGATTCGCTACTCTCACCGAGGTAAATTATAAATTTTGACTCCATGTCAAAATGTCTAAAGTATTTTTCTTTTTTCTTTTGTACATGTCGACAAGTATTACCCAACACCCCTTCATCAATATGACTTAAACGTTCATTTATGAGTTTCATTATTTCCGTCTTATTTTGGTCGACATTATGCGAAGCAATATTATTTTTTAAAATTCCCCACACATTTTGTTTACATTATTATACTAGATTATACGTCTTTTTAAATTCTTAGTCCACACTTTTATTTATTGTCCGCGTACCCCGAGATCTAGAAAATATGTAAGGAGTATTTAATTCATCTTAGATATTTCACCTCATTTATTTCTTAGATACTGTCAACGTCAATTTGAAAAAACTTATGAGAAAATAATTAAAAACTGTAAAATGTAATAATAAAAAGCTTTGAATGTTGTTTCATTTTTTGAAACGCTACCTGACTCCTTAAACATTTTCTCCGTGAAGAACTATAGTTCGGCCATTCAGAGAATGCGTTCCTGACACGTCGCGATTGAACTGACGACGTAATAACATTCATTGATTATTGATATAATAATGTTGTTTTAATGCTCCTCAATTGTTAAAACGGTAAACAACCAGCAAAAATATTTTTATCGTAACTGCAACGCCATTGCAAAGTTACGTCGTCAGTTCAATCGCGACGTGTCAGGAACGCATTCTCTGAATGGCCGAACTATAGACTTTTTCGTAAACGACTGTACCCATAACAAAAAGCGATAAGAACACGTCATGCTCGGACGACGTCACTGTCACACGAATGAAAGTTGTATATTTACAAGCCGACGCACACATAGGGCCGCGCGCAAATCTGAGTTGAACTATCTATACATACATTTAATAACAACCCTCTAGCCCAGCGGTTCCCAAATGGGGTTCCGCGGAACCCTGAGGTTCCGTGACGGGCCCTCAGGGGTTCCGTGGAAAATTCAAGATTTCCATATGGTAAATCGTTTCACTTTTGACAATATTAAATTATTATTCATTTTCAATTAAATTGTTTTAAATATTGCATTCCAAAATTCCATTTAGGCACCATGTAGGTGGGTACCACTCGGGAGTGTAGGTACGAGTTCGCGACAAGTGGCGGGGGAAGGCCACGGGAGCAGATAATTTAATTCCGTTTTTTACAAATTGTAGATTAACTTAACACCTCCAGGTCTTCGGCAATCGGCAAAAATAGGTAGCGAGGCGGCCAAAATTCACCGCATTTTTTGGGCTTATTTCATCGCCAGTATTATACGTTTTCATACATTTGACAGGACGTGAAATGACACTTCATACGAGTATTTCCAGTGAGTGGCTATTTTTACCATGAATAAAAAAGTGACATTATTTTCAATTTTTGCACCTCCTCGAATCCGAAAATTTCGCGCTCGCTTCGCTCGCGACTCCATGTTACGTGTGATGTTTTTGTGTTCGTTTAATTGCTTAGGTAACCAACACCGAAAAAATTTCGCGCTCTTCCGTCGAGGTTTCCCTTGATGTTTATTTTATATTCCTGTGGTTCAGAAAAAGCAATAGCGCTTTCTTCGCTAGCTGCTTCTTATTCATTTGCATTTGCTTTTTTGTGTGGATATTGTACTTTTTGAGATCTTATTAATTTACAGTGGTTTTGTTTATTTTGTGTAGGTACTTAAACTAAAAAAAAATTGCGCTCGCTTCGCTCGCGATACCGGCTATCACTGAATGTCTTTCAATGCTAGCGGGTGCTTGGAACTGCTTCTTTTAGAAAAAAAAAATCGCGCTCGCTCGCCTCTCACCTGTACAAACCCAATCTATTTCTTTTTACGTTTACTTTGTCAGTCTTCAAACATAAAACTATTTACGTAATATACAAAGTCAAGGGCGGCTAAATTGTTTTCTGGCCCGTGTGGCAGATAGCCATGCTATGCCTGAGTATACTGAATATGTCTCTAACCATATGACCATTTGGTGCGCTACCACGCCACGAGCCGTAGGTACCTTAGTGAATTTACGTCTTTAGCTTACTTCTTACTAAAGCTAAGGTTCCGCCGAAAAATGGTGAAACGAAAAGGGTTCCGAAGCCAAAAGAATTCGGGAACCGCTGCTCTAGCCTAACACCAAAACGATTATAAAAGACAGAAGAACGCTCGGAAAATATTTGACAGCCTATAACAAACAGAACCAGCTGGCCTAAAAATATCTCAGGACAGCAGAAAACATTCTCAATTTGTACAAAACGTGATAAAAACTTAGACACCGATTGTCTAAACGGCCCCGTCGTGCCCTGTATTTCAGTCTAGACTCGAAATAAGACCGTTGCGGACCATTACCTCGCACTTTGCGTCGCTGAAAACAAAACAATTTACTTTTAAAGGGACGGAGGACGCGTGAGAGCTAAGTGAAAAGGTTATACTGTCGGTACATAGACTTCGTAGTGTTACTTTTAAGCTTCTAAGACAAGGCCTTGACTCCAAAGCGGAGACGAGCAGAGTGAAGCGTAATCGTAGCTTTAAGTATTGCGCACTTTATACTCCTGGGGCTTGAGTCTCCTAATTTTACTTAAGCGACATACGATTGATATCCAACTAAGATTCAATACGCTTTTTTTATTAAAAAAAAGCGAAAAATAATATATTTACGATTGACCAAATGGCAGACCACGGCAAGGGTCATTTTGGTGATTACCTACTCACCAAATAAAAGGTCTGGCCATCTGATTAGTAGGACCTGAGACTGTGAACTGTCGCTGTTTTTTTAATTATTTAAAAAATATGTTTTTTTTTTACAGGTAAGTTGGGAAATTTCATTTATTTCTGCTAATTTCTACACATCCTCCGTAAGTACCAACTAAATATTCGTGAGTGAAAAAATTATTTTCTGCATTCGTATATTTTATTTTAATAACAATAACTTAATACAATAATAGAAATCTGAAAATAAGCCTAAGCTATTAATTTTATTTAAAATGTTAAAATTAGGTTTTCATTTATACATTTTGACTGCAATAGAGGATAACTTATCAGTTTATCATATTTCTGCTACTGTACCTTAAACATTCATCTAATTGTTTTATAAAAAAGGTTTTGTAACATTTTTGTGTACCTCAAAAATATATCAGGCCTAACATTCTACGAAAAGAGGTTTGTATATTGACAATATATCGTTTGTGTGAACGAATTAAAATTACGATCTACAATTTATCGTAAAGATAGTCTATCACATAAAATTTAATAGATAGGATTGATGGATTTCCTTCATAAAATTATGTAATCTTCGATAAATACCAATAGGACGGTGTACCCAGTCTTAAGGCTGTAACCCAACAGCTATCGTTATTAAATAACAATTTAATTTGTTTATAATATCTTCAATAAAATATCTAAATTGGTAAAATACTCAATTAACATTAATAAGTCATTATCACGCAGACGCATTATTTCTCTCACATGTATATTTAATTACCATCACAAAAATGCATCAAAAGTCTTATAAAAAATAATCTAAATAAAATACTGTAGATATGGCGTTTAGTTTTAAAACGATATAAAATTGCTATACCTATTGCATTCTAGGACCTTAAATTGCACTCAATTAGGTACATTTTATAGAATGCCTTATTTTCTCGTTCTTAAAAAAAATGCCTTAAACTGAAAAGGTACGTTCACGTTTTTATTAAAATACTGTATGTATAATATTGTACATTTATGGCGACACCACATAGTTTATTCTTTTACAGTAAGTAAATTCGATTTGATTCTTTACACAGTTAAAAGAACTGACATAATACTTATTAATACAGAGGTCTGGTTAACTATTGGTGATAATAGCATCCATTACCTACGTATTCTCATTAAAAGTAGAACCTTCATAACATTAAAAACAAAAACATTTGTTACCAACATTGGTGACCAATTTTCCAATATTTAAAACAAAAGAACAACTAACTCACAAAGTACAACAGATATAAAACAACTAATTGTAACACTAGAAGAACTAGCTAAAGTAGGAGCAACATAATACTTAGCATAAAGATTGTCCCAGAAAGACATTCTTTGCACATGAGGGTTAAATCTTGCCTCTTCAACGTAGATAAAACCATTGTTAATAGTAGGAGCCCCATTACCTCCATAAAAGAGGTAGTTGGTAAGGTTCGGCCTAACTGGTGGCCAATCATTGCCTTTAGTTACAGGGATGGCATTATTTGTATTATTGGCAACAACAGTTCCATTGGTAATAGAAGTTCCATTACTCATTGCTGCAGAAGAAGTAACATTGGTCCCAGCAATGTTGGCTGTCGTGTTGGTGCTGGTGGAATTGACAGTCGCTGTCGCGTTGACTAAATTGACGTTGACGATGTTACCCGCACTGGCAGTCGCGTTGTTCCTGAAAAAATAAAATAAGATTATTGTAGAAACTGCATATGGATTTCGGAAAGGCTTTAAATGGTATCATCAAAAGATATTATTTTAACGGAGTATTTAGGATTTGGATATTATCATAATTTCAAATTGCTAACAAATGTTTCAGACATGATTTTTATAGCCGAAAACTTATTGAAAATTAGTGCTTACCAGTTGTAGGCGAAATCAACGAAACGCTTCACGATCGACTTGCTGACAGCTTCATCAACGGGACGTAGATCATAACCAAACAAAAAGTTGAGGAAGGCTCCATGTTTGGCTCCACTCAAAGGAATCTGATTGTGCACCCAGTGAGAGTTCATGGTGCCCAAATAACTGAACTCCAACAATCTGACCTCACTCTTAGAGGTTAAAGCCCTTTCCTTAGCTGCTTTGATTACAGACACCAGCACAAGAGTGTCTCCTTCGTAATCTAGGAAGTCTTCAATAGTTTCCATGCTGATCGCCTTGCTAGCGAAGTAGTAGTCACGGATGGCGGCCGCTACAGCTGTTCTATTTTTACCGAAGTCCATATCCACTTGAAGGAAATTGGTGAAGTTTGTCTGCATGTAGTTCAACCAGTTTCCATAGTCTGCCTGCGCTGCTCTCATTGTTCCTTCCCTATTTGTGTATCCATAAATGACGGGAATTTGAGGGTATTTTCCAGATCTTAAAATGTTGATAGGAGCGTCAGAAAGAACTGTGAAGTTAGGATTTATTTTGGGATCTTCGATACATGGTGCAAATTGCGGTGTGTTATTGAAATATTTGAAATCGTCCAAGGCCGTATTTAAAAGGTTAATATCAGTTTTGACTAGATGTTTTGCCAAGTCATCTCTTGCCTTGCCTCCGTAACCAAGTTTATCTCCCACTAATTGTGCGGACTGGATAGGATCGTAAGATACTGCCCATGGGGCCAGACTTGATCCACTTAGAATAATAGCTTTATGCACGAGGCCTTCACTTTGAGGTGACAGTGTTATCAAGTCCACCATCGCTGCTCCAGACGCGTGACCCATAAGAATAACGTTCTTGGGATCCCCTCCAAAGTTGCCAATATTGTCCTTGACCCATTTCAATCCTTGAATTATGTCTTTCAAACCGGCGTTACCCGGTGCTTCTTGAACGTTCAAGCAAAGGAATCCGAAAATCGATAGTCTAAAGTTCATAGTCACAAAAACAACATTATTTTCCACTAGTTTTCTATATGAGAATACTTCAGTGTTTGTATTGGTGTACTCTTCGGCGTTGATCCAAACGATGACTGGTTTCGGGTTTGTAACATTTTTCGTGAAAACGTTAACTGTGAGGCAGTTTTCTGACCCGACGAGACCTCTGGTCGTTGGCTGTGCGCAGATCACGGTGTTCTCAGTAGCGTGGAAGACTCCTGGATACCACGAAGGTAGAACAGGCGCCTGGAAAACACACAACACAACGATCAAAATAAGATAACGTTAAGGCGTGACCGCCATTTCACTGATAGTGGGCGCAAACAACTTTGTTACGGCATCGATAACAAACGTTTATACCGTCTTTAGAGTTTTATCGATTCATTTGTACTCTAGTGTTGTTAAACACATGATTGCCAGTAAGTGGGTAACTATTGTCAAGAAAATTTCGTGAGAGTTTTTCTTTAATTGCCTGCCTTAATTGTTCTTAGAATTCTCTGGAAGTAAACTACGGGATCGATTTTCAAATACAGTCTTTGTAAATACTACTAAACGGTGCCTTGTCTGCTGTTAATGTGTCCAAAGTATTTAATTTGTATTTTTTTAATTCCTTCTTTGAGATAAATGGTGTCTTTTGTCGAGATGGGAATCAGTGGTGAAAATAGTGATGAATAATATCTTTGACAGTAGTATGGTTTTCCAACATAATTGGATTTGTGTAAGAATATACTGGAAGATGTACAAATACCATTCAGTCTAGCTATGGCAGAAGTTTACTTTAAATGAAAGTTTATTATGTCAACAATTTCTCGATCTGATAGTGACTCATTTTTAATCTAATGCCGACTCGATAAAATGTATCAATGTTGATATCATTTAATTCATGTTATTGTAAAATGACATACTTTAAGTTCAGGCATGATAAACTGTAGGTCCCGGCTGTCTTTGAATACTATGGCATTCGTTACGGGTATGCAGAAGCCAGATTACTCTGACAGCCAGTCTCACCAATTGGTATTGGCCGGCTTACTGGGTTGAGGAGGTCAGATAGGCAGCCGCTCCTTATAAAATACTGGTACTCAGCTGCATCCAATTAGACTGGAAGCCGACTACATCTGCATCCTTTTAGACTGGAAGACCAATATTAGTTGGGAAAAGGCTGGGCAGATGATACTTTAAGTTCAGTCTAACAACTACCTACCTTATACGTTGGTTGACTTTGCTAACGACATCAAATACATTGTCATAGTTAATAAGTACCAGGCCAGCATAATATAAAGGAGTCATTCAAGCATGTAAAATAAAGGATTCGTCTAATGATCATTACTAATTGTTTTTTACCGGTTTTTCTTTTCGTATCAGTTCCGAATTAACCATAATTACTATTTAATTGTTAGATTAACACAATTAAAAATGCATTAAATTAAGAAGTTTAATTGGAGGTGTGACTGATAAATAAAAACCTCATTGGTTGCACTAATTATTAAATAGTATAGATTATTAAATAGTTACTCTAATAGTTATTTTATCAATATATAAGATAATGGTATTGGTTGCCAGGTAACTGTAATGCTATTACGCGTTAACTAAATAACAGACATATAATTTTGGTACACAGATAGTCTTGCTAGAAACCTTAGAAATGGCATATGCTACTTTTTAACTGGGTGCAGAACCTACATACCCACATACATATTACAACAATGCAGTTAATGTAATGTAAGCATTATAGGCAACTTATCCTCATCTATGACGCTTGAATGGCCTAAAATTGGCACCTACAGCTAATTCAAAAGCCCATCAGAGCCATAATATCCTGATATTCTGCCATCAACAGCAGAATTTCACGCATTCCCACCACTAATTGCGTTGACACAAATCAAAGCTACATTTACCTTACCAAACACCTCAGGAGTATCATTTCCACTGGATTATCAACCTTATTCTTTAGTACACAAGGTTGAAAAAGTTACATTTAACAGGAACATACTCTAGCAAGCACCTCAGGTGTATCCTTGCCATTGCATTATCAACTCTATTTTGTAGTTTATAAAGTTGAAAAGCTATACAACAGAAACCACGCTAGTTACAAACACCTCAGGAGAATCGCCTTGTTATTGCATTATCAAGTCTATGGTGTTAGTAATAAGGCTGACGAGTATGTTTGGTGATTAATTTTTGAAATTGGTATCGAACTTGCGTTCCGGTGCATTGGTAGGTTCTATCGGTTAAATGTTATTGTCAGGAATAATTGTTTGATGTTTCATGAACATATTCAAGTATACCAATGTCATCATAAATGGATGCAGCAGAGTACCAGTGTTTTAAAAGCAGCGACTGCCTATCTGACCTCCTCAATCCAGTTTACCCGGGCACCCCAATACCCTTAACCAATACGTATACTCAAGTGTATCAATGTAACTTTTCTATGTTTTAGTTTAGTACCTATCTCTTGGAAACTAATAACTAAGGGTGAAGGATCTTGAGGAAAGCCAGATTTAGAGATTTGAATTCGCCTTTCCTTGAGCAAGGTGATTAACGCTCATTCCTTCTATATATGAAGGTATACGAGACGAGGCCTGCACTTTACAAACGGGCAATAAATGGCTGATGATGATTTATTAGAAATCGTGCTACTTATTTCCTATATTGTGACAAAAGATAATTCTAATGTAGGTATAATAGAATTCCTACTATAGGTTTCCTTGAAAGTCTCGTGACAAGTTATTATACCAATATTACAAATGAGAATATCCTCATTACGACAAGGTGAGGGTATCTAAAATTAGCTAATTATTTAAGCCTTTAATTAACGAATCACGATCAACTTAAGAGTTAAATGGGTACTTAATTAACTAACTTATAATCTTGGCAAGATTTTTGTTGTGTCAAAAATAACATCTCCTGAAATATTCAAAAACTTTCGGATTACCGCCGTTTCACTCATATCCCGGGAATATGCTTCCCGAACTCGAATAAAAATTAGAGTAAGTATGTCACTCGCAGATAGTGTAGCTTCCCGATAGTGTAATTTTCTGTTCTTTGTATTCGAAGAAGTATTATTGGAAAAACGCCAAAACGCATCATCAAAGTAGGTGTTACAAAGTAGGCGTTAATGTTGAAATATTAATTTACCGCCGCGGTTTCATTACGCCCTGAAGGAACCACTTTCAGCAACAGAGTTAAAAGTTGCTTAAAAATGTCTTTTCTCAGGCTTTTATAGACTATCTACCCATTTAAATCGGTTTAGTAGTTTTGGCGAGAAAGCCTGATAGACAGACAGAATTATTTAAATACGAAACGCGTCGTCGCTTGCTCATAGAAATAGGTCATTAGTCACCAGGGAAATAGAATGATCACAAAGGTTCATACAAGAAGTTTGTAATTCAACATTACGCTAGGTGATCAACGATGACGGTTGATCGTGATTGCACAATTTGCACAGGGATTTACTCAGATTGCATTCTTACTGGCCAATAATTGCTCACACATTAAAATAAGTCATAATGTATAGAATTACCTACCTACATCTGGCTTTGATTGAATCAGACCTATAGCAAAATACTCGGTATAAAATAGACGCTACCATCATAGTAAACACTAAATTATGTAAACAAACCGTCTATTTTTAGGTGGTCGTGATCAGTCCGTCTTATAAAAAAGTCTCAATGGGTTATATTCCACTGTCTAATAAAAAGTGTACACAAATACGTCATTGAAAATTCAGGGAAGGTAGGTGTATCTAATATGGCAACAATTTGAATCGATAACAATGATAAATTGGATGTAGATACCCGTACAAGGGGTGCTATTAAATACTATTAATAGGTATCTAAACAAGGTGACTAGAATGATTAAGTAATTTTAGGTTATCTTACCTTAAACCGGCTTCGCCCAGTCGTCCACCCAGCGTAGGGTATACCGTAGAAAGCATAATAATCTCCATCTGACGCCTTACCGCCTTCCACCGTGCCTTCAATAGTGCTCACTTGCAAACCATGCGCGTACGCAACTAGCAACACAAACAAAGCGTACGCAAACATGGCTAGGTACACATGGAAGTTCTTTTTTCAAATGACGCGTGCGCCTGCGTCGGCCGCCGGTGAACGAATGAATAACGATGCGTGTTTGTTTTCTATCTGTGCAAGCCTGACTGTATCGGCATTATCAGCCCTCGCTACTTATCAATGAGGTCATCGCACAGATTATATAATTTACTCATAAGACAGTTTAAAAATGGAATCTTGTTTTCAAGGATTTTGCGAATCTTCTGTGTTTATTTTTTCGTTTTTTTTGCAGTGGCCAGTGTTTACGTTTCTTATTCCACTGGTGTGATTGCTACGTCATATTGTATGAGTGTGTGCGTAGTTATTACATTGATTATTTTGTTAGTGTGAGTGTGTGGGCGTAGAGGTGAAATTAAAGGGTCACCTCGCTTATTCTTCTTAGTAATTCGGTTATTACTTTGTTGTGTATTTAGTGCTAGAATTGGGCCAAGTAGCTTGACATTTCTGAGACGCCAGCCTACAATCATTACTTATTTTTTGTGATGAATGTGTCCAAATTCGGGGAATAGCCGCTAAAATTGTTGCTAAATAAAGACTGGCTATTGACATAGGTAATCATTATACAAAATTATGTTTCTAAATAAACATACATATTTTTTCTCCTTATCTTTCGTCAAATATCTTTCGATACCACGTCAACTAAATATTTGTACGATCATAAAATCTAAATATAGAAGTTTAAAGTGTTTCTGAGTGTTTGTTCAACGAGCGATGCAGAAGAAATTGAAGATGTTTAATATAACATCACGATTTTTTATGCTAATTGATCTACAGAGGAAACGTTATTTGTAAAATAGTAAATCGCCCTTTATTGTAAGACCCTGGCAAAGGTTAAGTTGATATTATCACCTGCCTTTATTCATACATTCAGCAGAGTGTTAAAATTTAATCTATACTAATATTATAAAGCTGAAGAGTTTGTTTGTTTGAACGCGCTAATCTCAGGAACTACTGGTCCGATTTGAAAAATTATTTCAGTATTAGATAGCCCATTTATCGAGGAAGGCTAATTTTTATCCGCGTTCGTGCAGAGGTTCCCACGGGATGCGGGTGAAACCGCTGGCAGAAGCTAGTGAAACTTATAAGGCCGCTGCCTCGAATTTTGCGGGCAGCGAGGCGGCAGCGGCGGCGGCGCGGGAGCGGCAGGATCTTACGCGTATAATCAAATGGACCGGCCCTCGAATACAGCGTCGCGGGGAGCGGGCAACGAGCGGTGAGCTCCAGTCAAACGGTGACCGCCCGCGCCGCCGCCGCTGCCGCCCCGCTGCCCGCAAAATTCGAGGCAGCGGCCTAAAACTTTTCTCGACACAAGACTTGTTGCTAAGCACCTATCAGTCAGTGGATTACCTATGTATTATGTTTAATATATGTATATTACACATTATTTATTATGTTTTTATTCCTAATTGAAGACTTGTTTCATTCAAGAAATCAATAATTCGGTTTTGAAAGGAAGTGAGTAACAATTGTGGTTTTATTAGTAACTAGAATGTTTAATGAATCGTTTTGTCCGTCGAGTATTTTAGTTGACAGGTGACCAATATCCCTGTCGTTGCTGAAAAATTACCTTGGAGCAAAAGCTGTAGCTGAAATTCCTTATAACTATTATATCTTTTAAGTACGTTGTTCTAAAAGCCTGAAAGTCAATTAGGTATATCTAGATATGTAAGCGTTGATCGTATTGTCCATTAAAAGGCATCGTCTTTTAAACTAGTAGTTAGATATCAAACCTGCCAACTAGCGTTGACAACAAATAACTATATAAGTATTTTCAAAATCTGTTTAATGCTTTCGACATTAAATATAAACTATAGACTGATAAGCGACGTCACGTTATCAAACAATTAACTTTTAATACATTTTTAATATTTTAACCATTGGAAATAAATTAAGGCTTATTCTGATAAAATACTTCGGAAAACCAACTTCGGAACACGTGATGCCTGGTAATTATATTCACGTGATAATATTTTAAGCAACAAGCAAGCGCAGCGTAGGACGTCCACCAACAAGGTGGACAGACGACCTCATAAAGGTCGCCGGAAGACGCTGGATGCAGGCAAGGGCGGATCCAGCTTCGGCACCAGGAGGGGGTCACACACAAGGGCGGATCCAGCTTCGGCACCAGGAGGGGGTCACACAGTCGTGGTCAAGTCGCAAAAAATATTATATTGTAGCGTATAGATCTGTTAATATTAAAAGTAGTAGTATAAATACAATAAGCGCGATCGTAGCGAGCTCGAAATTTTTACGAATGTGAAAAAAAGTGTTTTCATGTAGAAAATGGCCCGAGCAGAGTGAGCGCAATTTCTCGTATTTATACTACACACACGTGTTAAACAAAAAAGCGCGAGCGAAGCGAGCGCGAAAATTTTTGTTCAGGTCGAGGACTAAGGTTAAAAAAGTGTTTTTATGTAGAAAATGGTCCGAGCTGAGCGAACTCGATTTCTTGGACAGAATCACAGACGTGAAATTGAAAAAAGCGCGAGCGAAGCGAGCGCGAAATTTTTTTTTCAGTTCGAGGACTAAAAGTAGATGAAAACGCTTTCTTGCTGTATAACAAATAGACACCACAAATACAAGAAAGTGCGATCATAGCAAGCGCGAGAATTTTTTCAGGTTGAAGACGTTTGAAAAGTATTGTGTACGTAGAAAAGGGCGCGTACGTTTTTTTTATTGCAGCAACAGTAAAACATTTTCTGTGAAAACTTCAATTGAAGGGCACAGGGGAAAATCATGGTTCATGAGATCAGGGCCGTCTCTAGCTCATGTAGCGCCTCGGTGCAATCATCACCCAAGCGCCACCTATGTATCTATTGAAAGATTTTGAGTAGTACATACAATATGTACTACTCAAAATCAAAAGGAATATAAAAAAGAACGTTCGAACGAAAGTCACTTTTTTGGTAGGTAAAGGACTTATAAAAATGTTTCCGTATCATTGTAGGCTCAAACTGTTGGCCAGATTTAAGTTATGAAAGTCGAGACAGGACTACGTTATTGTAAAAATTAGCGCGAGCGAAGCGAGCGCGCAAATTTTTTAATTTTGGGACACAAAAAGTTCATAAGTTTTAAAAAGCGCTGTAAAGTAACAAGCAGTCGGAAGCGCAAACTGTTTTGTTTTTGAGGACTCCATTAATATTTTTTTTTGTTATATTTGACTTATGAATTTATCAAGGCAAGGTATATATGATATTGCGCGAGCGAAGCGAGCCCGAAATTTTTTGAGCCTACGACACAAAAGCACCTGATTAAATACATTGTAAAACAACAAGTAGCCGCGAGCGCAGCGAGCGCGAACTTTTTTAAATTATTTGTTTGAAGACTCACAAATCAGACTGGGAATTACGTACAAATAAAAAGGAACCGGGATTAGAGCGAGTGCCATTTGTGTTCGTTGATTCGGCGCGTCATTAAAAATAATAAATAATTAGAAATACAGTACAGACATAGTCATTTACTAGAATTTTTTCATTTAGTTGGAGGATGTTAAAAGTTAAAAATAATCGAAATGATCGATCCAACAAAGCGAAGGCGACTTTTTTGTCAGTATCATGATACAATGTGGAACTTCCTTATCGAACGGGTGTAATTTCTTCGAAATTTCCTGGTGGTGGGGCGTCCCACGGCGCCCCTGAGACCGAGGCGCCCGGGTTATTCGCACACCCTGCACCATAGGTTAAGACGGCCCTGCATGAGATACAGCATGTAATGTAGACAACCCGGACAGCGGATTCTTAGTAACAGGGTCCCGTTTCCTCCTTTTGGGTACGGATAAAGAATAAATAAAGAATAGAGAGCGAGCGTTGCGAGCACGAATTCTTCAGCAAAACTACTCTACCTGTAACTATGTAGGTATCTACCTATTCACTCGGAATAAAAATTATCTTATACTTATAACAAAAACTGAAAACATCGTGTTTAACCATTTCAATTATTGGTCCTCTTAGGTCCTGAACCTGGCCCAGGGGGGGGTCATGACCTTGTGACCTACCCCCTGGATCCGCCGTTGGATGCAGGTCGCCTCTAACAGGTATCTGTGGAGATCTAAGGGGGAGGCCTATGTTTAGCAGTGGACGTCCTATGGCTGAGATTATGATGATGATAATATCTTCTAATGTTGCCCAGTGGGATACCTATGTGATCTAATAAAAAGAGGAATTGTAGTAAGTCTCCGAAACTGTTGAACCGAAACCGAACAGAAAAACTCTTTCTCTAATGGGAATCCCCACATTTTATCCAGGTTTGCGATATAATTTTTATCGAGATGCCGAATAGAAGAACATGAAAAAAGTTGTAAGTTAAAAATGTTGATTGTCAATTCAGAATTTCATAGTCTGAGTATTACAGATATAAGTCTCTCAGCAAAATCCTACTAACATTTTAGAGAACATCTAGATATCTCCGTGACTATAAATACTAGGTACATTTAACGTTATTAGAATATGAAGTGTGTACTCGAGTCTGTCATATGAAGACGTGAACTTAACGATCTCAGCCGACTGCTTAGTTCTGATGTCTGGAGAGACTTCGAGGTCAAGGGTTTGATATGAAGATGCACTTGTAGAAATAATATATCTAAGTAAGCTAGGAAACTTGGATGATTTTTAAAGTTAACTTTTTTATTATTGAGTAGATTTAAAAGCACGTGTGTTCTAAAATGTGTACTCAGCACATGCTAAAAATCTAAATAGATAAATCTAATTATTATCTTACATTGATAGACTTTCAAAGGACCAGGCCCAAGTAGCATTTTGTTCCATTTAAGAGTACACATTTAGTTCACAGGTGAACTTAAAGCATTACTACAGTTCACTCGTGATGTATTAGCTGCATTATTGTAATTAATTACACCTATGCCTGTCTAAGGGACTTACAGGAGTGTAGAGTAATACTTTTATACGGTTATGGGTGTTATAATACTCTAACAACTATCCTTTAGTCAGCTTTCTGACTAAGAGCATTATAGTAGGGTAGAGATACGGCAACCGCTATTTAACGGCCTACTTGTTCGATGTTATAGAGCTATCAGTTTAATAGAACACTTCTGGTCATTTATAAAGCCAAAGGCTGTTATGTCTACTTGTCTTAGACTGTTATACAGCCAGTAGCTGTATTAGGACTTGTTTGTGATACTTAAAATAACCTTTTTTTTACTATCTGTACAGAGGTGTTTAAATGATTCACATGTGGACTGTTGGCTGTTAGAAGGGCTATATAACAGTTCACATAGCCGTATTTCATTTCCACCATTTTGTGCTACGTAACCTAAAATATTTACCAAATAAATCTACAAGATTAATGCAGATTTATCACAAAATGCGCAGATAGAGCGAATGAGTTTTGGTTTCATGTTAAAATTAATTACCGTAGTATAATTATAATGCCAATAAAATATCAAAAACTGAAGATGTAAATTTTCCTCTCAGCCAGTTTTAAACATTTCAAAATGAATAAAGCGTTTTTACAGAGGCGCGTGAAAATTTTAATTGTCAATATGTATACATTTCACGATAAAGTTGCATTCCCATGGCATTAACATGATATAGTATATAAAACAGGTACTACCGCGTGTTATTTTATAATAATAATCCGCCGGAGTTAGTTTGCCCCGAATCCATGCACTCCTTACAATTGTCAAACTAATATATTAAAATGTGGAAATAATTTAGGACACAAGTGAATTTAAGGTAGCTTACTGGAGTACTTTTGTCCGATTTTAACTGTGCAGGCTGTGTATTTAGCCACTTATTACTCTTTATTACACTCATGCACGTTGAATGGTTCACACTGCGTTCCATATAGTGCCGTAAGTCAGCCTTAAGTCCGATGTTACTACTTAAACTGCTATTATAATGCTATTATACTTCTAATGTACAGCCATAGTGAACTTAAGGCTGTCTAATTTGTGCCCAAACTGGTTCAATAAAAGCATTATAGCAAGCTATACAGCTCATGTACAGCTGACATACACAGCTTGTAGAGTACATGTGAACGACTAGACATCTTATATAGAACCCCGAATGCTACTTGGGGGATGTCTTGAGATTTGATTGATTAAGCAAACTGACAACTCTTTAGCTTAACATTTAGTATTGTACCTACTTTTTAGGGTTCCGTACCCAAAGGGTGAACGGGACCCTATTGTTTTCGCTACTCAGTCCGTCCGTCCGTCTGTCACCAGGCTGTATCTCATGAACCGTGATAGTTAGTGCTGAAATTTTCACAGATGAACAAATTTAGAAAACTAGAATTAAATAAATATTTTGGGGGGCTCCCATACAACAAACGTGATTTTTTGTCCGTTTTATAAATAATGGTACGGAACCCTTCGTGCTCGAGTCCGACTCGCACTTGGCCGGTTTTTTCTTGGCACCTAACAAAGGCCTACATAGGTTTAATACTCCTTAGTTATATTGTACTTTAAAAGCTACAAATAGGTACCTCATACTTGGCTATAATCACCATTTAGCAGGCATAAACACTGGTGTTTCAACTGAAAATACTGAAATCGATTAGAAGTGACCTTGGCGGTAAAGCTAAACGCCTAAGCGATTGCATGTAGCAATGAATTGTTGTAATTACGCCAGGAATAACCTTTAAATTGTAGGCGCTTTAGTTTTATACAAACTTGATTAAGAATTCTTAGAAACCAACTCAAAAACGTTTATTCAAATTAAGCGGATAAATCAGCACTTTTCGAACGTCAAGAACGAAGCCCCCAAAACGCCCGCCCTTCACCACTTCCTATATGTTTTTGCTGGGAAGAAGAAGTGGCGCAACAAACATCCCAGGAGGACAATACGTGCTCGTTTCGGAAGGCAAGATAAACTGTAGGTCCCGGCTTTCATTTGAACATCTTCGGCAATCGTTACGGGTGGTAGACTGGAAGATGACCCCTATATAGTTGGGAAAAGGCTAGGCAGATGATGATGGACTCATTTTAGGTATTAACTACATATTAGGTTTCTAGAATACAGCTTGATTATACTGAGTCGTTTCTCACCTACGAGTTCTTTCCTTTTATCAGAATTTTAGATGTCATTCATTCTCGAACATAAAAATTACATTAGGTATTTTATTTATTAACATTTTTTATCCAATTTGTTTTCCGTATCTCAGACGTCAATTTCAAGTCAAGTTCAATATTCAAAGTTCCTTCCGCGTTTTACAAACTTTTGCTTTATAGCGTTGACATGACGTACAGTCACGCGAAAAAGTTGTAACGCGTTTCTCATTTATTATAATTTTTTCACATATGTACCTACATATAATGTTGGTATTTGTGTCACCATTTCTGTAATAGGGTTGAGGGGTGAACTACATTTCGTTGATAATATGAAAAAATCCCTTTGTTACAATGACAGGGTGAATTAGAAAAATGTTTGCGTGTTTTTAATTTTTTATTTCGGAATTTGTGGTTGTTGAATATTTTAGGCTAATTAGTGGAATATCTGATATAAAGTACGTATATTCCATTTAAAGAAATAACAAGAATTTTTATACGGGCCCGTATTGAATTTCTACATAAGTAAGTACATACATGACATACGTCACAATTCCTAAAAGTATAATTTTAATTATTCGTCTCACACATATGACTTTTAATTCCCTGCTTAATTTCATTATAAGTAGAGAACCACTTCGAAAAGTCATAACTGCACTTAGCCTTCCAAAATAATAAAGGATTTCTAACAAACTCTCCAGATACTTAAAAGGAGCAGGCCCGCCGCTAGCTGTTTGTTCGCCCGCGTGCAAAACTGATTATGCCGCCCTACGACTACATACGTTTTGACAAAAAATATATAAGGGGGGGGAGGGTAGATCCAGGGGGTCCGGACCCTCCCCGCCCATTCATATCCATCTTACTTGTCCAACAGAAAAAAATATGTACATGCACCGCTCTGATTGCAGAAACCCCACCTACTTTTGGATAAATAACTATTGCAATACATAACATACATTACACATAACTTTTTATTTACTTGAAATGTTCAGAGTAACCTAAGCAGTCCTGGGTTAGCCCATAAGCAAACTAAGCAATTGCTTAGGGCATCAATGCAGTGCAATCATTACCCAAGTGGCCCCTATGTATTGAAAGATTGTGATTAACTTAAACTAACGCACTTAAATATCTATAACAATGTTTAAAGTCAGTAAAATATGTTACTTGGTGGGTTTCCCATTGAAAACTTCCAAGGCACATTTCATATGTAAGGAAGCGCGAGCGGAGCGAGCGCGAAAATTTTTTAGTCTAAGGACACAAAACAAATAAAAACCACTGTTAATTAACAAAGCTAAGTCAAAAAGTAAGATATGCACAGAAGTGAAGTGCAAAAGCCGCGAGCGAAGCGAGCGCGATTTTTTCCTTAGTTTTCATGAAGTAAACATATTATCATAAAAAGCCATAACGGACGTGCGCGAAAAATGTTGTTCGGAATTGAATGCCTCAACAATTAAACAAAGATAAAATGCGATATCTGACATGGAGCTGCGAGCGCAGCGAGCGCGAATTTTTTTGGGGATGCAAAGGGTAAAACAGTCAAAATTGATAGGAGACGACCAAAGCTAGGGCGGCTTTTTCTGAAATTTTATTGGTTTAATTTTGCCGCCCCCTAAATAGCATTTGCCCCACGCTACGCCACTGGTTGATCTTAAATCGATTTTAAGAATCTTTAATTTTGAAAATGTCCTTTCAACAGATGTACCTAATTGAAACCGGCAGTGTAAGTAATATTCTTAGCGCTATTGCTGTGTTCGGAAATATTGAAATCAAATCATTGGTAAAAATATATTGTATTTTTTAAATATTACGTGATAACTCGCTAGATTTGCCGCCCCCTAGGACGTGCCGCCCGCGTGCTGTGCACGCGCTGCACGCCCGCTTACGGCGGGCCTGAAAAGGAGTACTTAGTTATGTACTAGCAATGACATTTTCGCTCCAGTTGGCAACGTGCCAAAGTTTGCCAAGTCGTTTGCCATCTATGCCAAAATGGCCAGATGTCTTCTGCTCCATATTTCATTCCTACGCCCGAATGACTTTAAGATTTTATTAATTTTGTGTGTCACTGTACTTTTTATTACCTACGTCAAGTTTATGAAAAAGAAAAGGAAAAACTAGTCGTTTTCCCACGGATTAACCCCGCGTCCTGTGGGAACTACTGCTCGTACCAGTATAAAATATAACCTGTGTCACTCGCAGATAATGTAGCTTTCTAATGGTGAAAGAATTTAAAAAATCGGTCTGTTTTTGAGTTTATCTGTTACAAACAAAGAAAACAGTGATTAAAAAAAACTCCATAATATTAGTAAAGTATATATTAATCTCAACGAGGCCATTTACAAAGGTTAGACAAAATAATCCTTCAACAGTCCAAATATTTCAAGAAAATTTACAATATTCTCAAACCAGTCTCACTAGTGGTACTTTATTACGTACCTATACCATTGCGTTGAAATTGAAACAATAGCACCACAAT